>NC_039271.1:16593462-16893462 GCF_003368295.1 Carassius auratus
ACCGTAAAATTACATGTAATGTTTTTCACCATATATAGAAGGGAATTTACCGTTATCCAATTAACAGGTTTTTACTGTAGCATTTTTACAGTCTTTTACTGTTAAATTCACAGTAATTTTTTACAGTGCATTTAGAAAAAAGAAAAAAGAAAAAGAAAGAAAAGCTGGAATCAGATTAATTTCATGACGTTCAGTTTGCGCTAATAGTATCTAAACATTTGCCGTATTTTCAGATGTAGTGAACACTTTTTTTCAAGAATTGAATACTTTTATTCAGCAAGGATGCATTAAAAGAATAAAAAGTGACAATAAAAACATTTATATTTTTACAAATTATTTTTGTTTCAAATAAACGTAGTTCTTTTTCACTATACTTGAAAGAATCTAAATATTACTCTAATTTGATCAAATATATACAGTATTGCTGGCTTTCCAAAACTTTAAGAAATCTTACCGATTCCAAACATTTGAACGAATCTGAACTTAATATTGCACAAAATAAATACCATTACAAGGTGCTTATTTTTAATGAAATGACCAAACGCTCCTGACTCCTGAACATTAACTGATCTTGTTATTTATATATTTACACAAAATAAAAGTAGACTAAATGGTCACTGTAGGATTGTGTGGTGCTGAAAGGAATCCTTATGGAACCAGATTCATTATGTGGAATCATGATCATTAAATTCCTTACAATTCCCCCCAAAGGCCTAAGGAGAGTAGCCACTGACAGTTTTAAACACATTGTCCTTTATTTGGACCATCATTCTTTCACTCTTCTCTGCTGACTAGGCAGAAAAAGAAAGAACCAGACACAAGGTGAAAATAAAAGTGTGTGTGTGTGTGTGTGTGTGTGTGTGTGTGTGTGTGTGTGTGTGTGTGTGTGTGTTTGTCTGAATGTAAGTCCTGAGGCTCAGATTAAGTTGTCAAGTGGATCCACTCCTGCCATGGCATTCTTTCTCTCTCTCTTCCTTTCTATCCACTTCCCTCTCAATTTGAGTCAATTGTCTGCCTTAATGACTTAACTGGACCTTCCATCAGCCTGGGCTGCTCTTAAGGTGTGGGGGATTGCTGATGTAAGGAACTCTGATAGTCCGCACACACTCATGTAAACAGGCACAATAACACTGTAAGCCAGCAAGACAATAATTTGTGCTTCTAAAGATAGTCCAGATGGTTATATAAACATAAATGCAATATAACTAATTATGATTGGAGACATAGTACTGGTTTGATTGAGGTTATTTCATGCCTGAACAGCTTTCATAAAAGGTGATAAATATTCAGAGAACTTATGCTTTTAAAAATCTGGTATAGTTATATATGT
Organism: Carassius auratus; assembly: GCF_003368295.1. NCBI lineage: Eukaryota > Metazoa > Chordata > Actinopteri > Cypriniformes > Cyprinidae > Carassius > Carassius auratus. Next base: position 16,594,793 of record NC_039271.1, read on the forward strand.
TTTGGTAGTACTTTATTTACAGTCCTGTTCCTCATGTACATACTATGTACTTATTACAGTAATTACAATAACTAGGTAATAACCCTGAACCTACCTCTAAACCTAACCCTACCCCATGTAGTTACCTTGTATTACCAGAACTTTCTTACATAAATACACTGTAAGTATGCTTTAAGTACATTTAAGTACAAGTACTAAAAAAAAAAAAAATGTGCAACCTATATTTTGCTATTTTATATTCATGGTTATGGGGTATTACTGAACTAACACTTATAAAAAAGCAAAAAATAAATAAAAATAAATAAATAAATAAATAATATATGCTTTTGTTAAATTATGTGTATGTATTTTTAAATTATATACTATATGCTTGTTATACTGTTTGTACTGTTATACACATTTTTATATTATATGTAGTATGTATGTAAATAAAAATATTTTACATTATATATATATATATATATATATATATATACAATTACATTTTTGCCTACTTTTTTTTTTCTTTTCAGATGTTATAATTTACACAACATTATGTATATAATACCAATAATCCACATCATACTGTACATGCATAGTGTATATGTATATACATTTGTGTAATTCAGTGGTTAAAATACTTAGTCTGTCAGGCTAGTTAAAGTATGTGGACTTGCACATCTACAGAAACAGAAATATTATACAGTTATATAAAAGCACAATGTGTGTGTGTGTGTGTGTGTGTGTGTGTGTGTATATAGTGTTGGTTCAGTAATACCCCATAAACGTGAATATAAAATAGCAAAATAGAGGTTGCACTTTTTTTTTTCAGTACGTGTACTTAAATGTACTTATAGCATACTTACAGTGTATTTATGTAAGAAAGTTCTGGTAATACAAGGTAACTACATGGGGTAGGGTTAGGTTTAGAGGTAGGTTCAGGGTTATTACCTAGTTAATGTAATTACTATAATAAGTACATAGTATGTACATGAGGAGCAGGACTGTAAATAAAGTGCTACCAAAATATATATAACTATACCAGATTTGCCAACTCTGGCCTGGTAAGGAACGAAAAGAGAAAGAAAAAATTCAAGTCATTTGGATACTAAATCTCTCTTCCACACATTAGTTGACAGGCAGCTGGGGGAAGTTGCAAACCTGTAATTTCCTCGGTTTAAAAAAACGCACAGCTGACAAGTGACTGTATGTGTGTGTAAGTAGGAGAGAGTGAGAAAGAGTATGGAAAAGTGATTTTTATTTATTTTTTCAATCATCACGCCGCCTGTCTGACAGCTGTGCTGTCGTATCTCTCTCTCACTGGCGACAGGTGATGCTTTAATTCCACTCATCAGTTAAGCTTTATGATCCTAATTAATCGCATTGGTCATAAAAACAAGGCGTTCTGCTCCAAGCTCTGAAAAATACTCAATCCAGCCACACTTAATAGGAAAGATTTATCTCTGTTTCTCCATGGTTCATCTACTGCTTTATTTCTCTGTCTTTCTTTCATCGTGTCATAATTCATGGCTTGTCAGTCATGTTTATGACGGGGAAACCATCGAACGCCAAATGTCCCATTTGCTGTCAAATCTGTGATAGAATCATATATTTATGACTAAGAATAAGTTTTAGGACATAACGGCTTTGTCTCAAAACCTAGTGAGCTGCCATAGCAAGTACATACGAATGATCAAATCGTTCATTTTTTTGTCATCATAAGCAAGTACAAAAGTTTAAATAGCATCTCTTTTTGAGCAACCACAAATGTTCATAATAAATCCTTTTTGGGGTTTACAGATACATCTGAAAGCTCGAACTACATATTTTTAGTGCTGTAGGCCCATATGTATGAATGCATTTTTGACCATTATAGTCTGTTGGAGCATTCAAACCAAACTAATTTTTGAGGCATCATATGGACATAAAAGCGTTTAAACCATGTGCATTTTTGGCGACACAGGCCTGTAAAGATGTTCAAACTGCTTTCAAACCTGTCAATATTCAGACTTGCTTATGAATTCCAAAAATGCTGTGTTAAGTAGGCAGCTCACTAGGATTTTAAACAGCCAATGATGAGCATATGTCCTTTCATATGTCCTCCTGACTAAGATAGGTAGACTTAACCACACACACACACACACACACGCAAATCTCACACATCAAGGTCAGACAAGCAGTGTGACTCCAGGAAGATATTTCCTGTCATTACTTTCGTCGACTGTCAGGGAGATGTTAAACTCTGCCTATATTTAGAAAAAAAATATGTTTTTTTTTTTTTTTTTTTGTAAACATCACATACAAAGTCGGTTGACAACAAAGAAAACCTACAAAATAAAATGAGAATCATTTTTCAAGGTCTGAGCGGAGATTTCCAACCAGTCAAAAACACACAGCCGAGAAAAAAAAACCCAGCGAGGAATGACAGGCATCGCGCGTGTGAGCGAGCGCATGTGTGAGATGTACAAAACTGTTCTGTTAATCACTCCACTTGTTAAAAGTGTGAAGGGGAGGTGGGTGCTATAGAAGTTTCCATGGTAACTCTTGAAACGCGAGGCGCCGATGTGATAAATGTCACACTTGCTAATGAAGCAGCGAGCTGGAGAGATGCCGTCTTTCTGTGCTAACGAGGAGACGCACACACATACACAAGCCATAAAAACACAATAATAACAGCCTTGTTTTATCAAAAAAAAAATTTAACTCGCTCCATAAAAACTACATTACAACAACAAGCCCACCAGGGCACTTACACTTATATATATATATATAATTTCTAAAGGGACAAGCTTAAATCAGAAAATAAACATTGGCCTATGAACAGTTTTACTGTCTTTCTCTTTGCTGGCAAAACTTAACAACGATAAGAAATCAAAATTGACCTTATTTTCCTTCTTGATAAATGTCCCCTCGTCTTATTCTGGACATTCCATCAATGCTTAATGTTTTGAAGAACAATTTCCCCTCCTCTGAAACTTGATAACATTTTCTCCTGATGAAATTAAGGCCATGCATTTCATATAAACTTTAAATAATGCACACACCCAAGTTTACGAAACGATACCAGATAATAGATGAAAAATGCTTAGTCGCGCAACTAAAGGTTTATACTTCTGATAAAAATCTAAATCGCTCGCCACTACCATCAGGATGTGGATGGCCACCTTCGCAAAACTAATTTTGTATTGAATAATCAAAAGTCAAATCGATATAATACAGTGCATTACGAAAGTTTGTGATTGACAGTTAGGTGCTGAGTGTTCATTTTAAACACTTGCCATCTTTAACGATAAACCCGATCATTAAGAATGGAAAGAGATGAAAAAGTCAAACCAATTACAGTGACACTATAGTGAACACATATTCAATATTAACTGAGAGTTTTCCCTCAATAAACTCTTAATTTGCTGCTTATTAGTTAGTAAGGTAGTAGTTAAGTTTAGGTATTTGGTGGGATCTAAAACATGTTCATGCAGAATAAGGCTTTAATATGTGCTTTATACATACTTATAATTATGCATAGTAATATGCATGCTAATAAGCAGCAAGTTAATAGTGAGAATTTGTCCTTAAAATAAAGTTTTAGCCTGATTCCTAGTCTATATCTTGTTCATGCTGATGCTGTGATTGTTTTCCAGCCTTTCCATCACACAAACTCAGTCAGTCTTAAAGTATGCATGTGTGCAGGACTCCCATCCTCTTACGAAGTGCTGAAACAAAGCAGCCATGTTTCCTCACAAATGTTTATGGACTGAAGTGCTTAAGAGGAAAAGTGCTCCTCAGATGACACTACACACTGCGCACTTAAACTCGCAGCTCCACACACTTTTGCTGCTGAAAGCGGCTTGAGTGGAAACCTGAGGCAATAGTGTGACAGGATTGCCAAAATCCTGCCAACACAAACCCTGTTTTTTTTTTTATTGCCTCCCTGTTGCTATGGAAACCGGGTGGAGCTGGGGACGAGCGACTGGGTGATGATGCGAATGGCTGAGTCGGGCCGTCCGTACAGCTGCAAAAGACACACACACAGGAAGAGGATGCTGTGTAATGGGCTGTCATCCAGTACTAGAGGGGTTTGACTCGGGCTGAGTGTGCGTGTGTGTGTCGTTGGCAGGCAGACAGCAGGTGCAGAAGGTGGAGTATATCAGACATCAGGAGCAATCATAATGACCAGGAGTTAGACCACCATCAAACTTCTACAGGTCAGCACATCCTGGCCCGTGGCTCACCTGTGTGTGTGTGTGTGTGTGTGTGTGTGTAAGCATCTGGACGGCAGGGCCTTCATCTGATAACACCCCATCTGCTCAACTGTCTCACTCTCAATTCTTCTCTATCACCCTTTAATTTCCTTTACAGTCCATAAATCCTTTATATAATGTCTGAAACAATTGGAAGTTCAAACGTGGGATGCATTTTCACAGCTGGAAGCCTGAAAGCACAATCCAAAGTGTCACATCTGCTAATGGAGAGTGTTAATTTAGGTTTCTGGAAACCTTTTAAAAAAAACAGTTATTATTTATACGCTTTGGGGACCACAGTGGTGTGAATATTACATACTTCAACTTTACAGACACATTCATAAAATACATTTTTGTTGAAATAAATGGCATTTTAATTCAAATTTGTTACAAATAATAGTATTATATCTATCCCAGATACAGCTGCAAACGCCAACTCAGTGTGTCAGACTATCTATATATCTAGCTATAATAAAAAATTATGCCAAATTACTTAGTTTTTTTTGTTAGTTTTTTTATCTGAATACACATTATTAATGAAAATTCACAAAAATGTCCAAGTATCACAATAATTACAATGTACAATGCAACTTTTATTTTTATTATGATACCTGGACAGTTTCATGAATGTTCATTCGAAACGTGTATTCAAGCAATTGTATGCATGAATTGCACTTTTAATCTGTTTTGGAATAAATTAACATGCAAAAAAAAAAAAAAAAAATGAGTGTCATGTCACTGAACCATGTGGTTCACCCCACAGTTCCCGGTTTACTCCTCTCTAAACAGCTCTTTTCTAAACCGAGAGAAGATTCTTTGCAGAAAACCCTACCAATTGCCAAGCACAAAAGAAAACATTTGATTTGCTCCAGTGACGCGTGGAGTTAAACTACTCCTGCTTGTGAACGAAACCGCAATGCATGCCTTCAGTCGTCTGCAAAACATAGAACAGATGAGCTGTCTTTCCTCAAAGGAAGAGTGTGCCACCCTCCCTCCGTTTGGTCATGTCTTCCTCTCTGCAGGTGCCACAATTCTAAGGACATTCAGACCCCTCCAGATGCCTTAATTAGACCGGGCCTAACTGCATCACGGCTCGCCAAATACAACACACAGCTAGAGCGATCATTTAAAACCCGAATGGGAATGGACTCAAGCATGTTGGTTTAATTCAAAACGTCAATAAACGAAATGAACAAAGCTGCGCCCATGCTGTGCAGTAGCACGTATTTCCCCGGGCGTCATAGCTGTATCAGGATGGTGAGTCACGGCAGGATTAGCCAACACCGCGAGCTAGTCTTTCACGGCCCTTTTGTTCTTCCTCCCTCCGCTCTTAAAATTCCCTTCGTCTGTCATCAGTGCCGAAGAGTGTCGCAAATTTCGCAAAAAATTGGTTGCTAACTGCCAGTAAGCATCTGTGTCGAACTTTCTTAAGCGACTAGCTTTACAAACAAAGACACGTTCTCCCATAAATGCTGTTTTATTAGGGAGGTGTGTGAAAATGTTTCATTAGGGTTGCGTTAGGGGAGGTGTTCGTTTTCATTACCGTTTATGGGACGGAAAAACACAGTCAATTAACATCGGAACAGATGGCGGAGACTAGACTAAGGTGTCTATCTCTCAAGTTCTCCTTCACAAGAACCACCTCCGTGTTTTCACGCTCATCTGCGAGAAACAGAGCCGTACTGGCAGAAGAGGATTTAGAGGGAGAAAGGGAAGGAATAAATGCACACCAAGCACAAAAAGAGAAGAAAACACGCGAGTCAATAAAATAAACAGCGGTAAGAGAGCTTGACGTGATTGAGCTCTAGTGTGCATGAGCTGGCCAAATTACTCCGGCAAGGACCGCAGCGTCACACATTTGGCTTCAGAGGCCATAGCCGAATATTTATATTCATATTTGTCAGAGGGGAACCAAAATAAATAAATCTAACGATAGATAGACAGACAGACAGACAGACAGACAGACAGACAGACAGACAGATAGATAGATAGATAGATAGATAGATAGATAGATAGATAGATAGACAGACAGACAGACAGACAGACAGACAGACAGACAGACAGACAGACAGATAGATATTCTGATACTGAGTTGGTGTTTGCAGCTGTATCTGGGATCTGTGTGTGTGTGGGACAGGTGTGTGCTGATTGTTGTTGTGTCTCCTTATCCATGGCCCAGCACGTTTGAAAGGAAGAGAGGAGAAAGAGCGTGCACTTATCTAAACGCCACATTGATCTTTCGCTCTGAGAATTCAGACAACCACATTAGAATTCGACATCAGAGACGGCACTGAACACAGACTGCAGATTACAGCCGCTGACGGAGTGTGTGTGCATGTGTTTGTGTGTGAGAGAGATATGGACCTGGAGGGCCTAAATATAGAAATGTATTCCATTATAATCCCATTATCTCATTAAGAGAGCGAACAACAGACAGTATCAACAGACTAAACATATTGTACACATTATCTTACACACAAACACATCTATACCACTGTTTATAGCACCACCATTTAGCACGGCTGCTGTTATAAAAAAAATAATAATTCTTTAAAGTGTAGCAAAACTACACTGCACAGAGCCGATCATATGCGTGAGTCAGCATTTATTAAAAACTTTTAAAACTACACAGCCTCAGCATGATTATGACCATTATTTTATTTTCATATTGAATCTACGGTGTAATCTATTAAACTGTCGCTGTCAAATGCCATATAGAATAATGCTGCATGTTTCAAGGCGCTTCAGGGGACCTTTAATGATTCAGTCTGAACTGATTCGAGAATCTGTCAAAGTCAAACTCACAGGCTATCAAATCCAAAAACAGATGGAATAGTTGGAAAAAAAACACATATAATTTGAAAAATGCAAGCACTGGATTTTGACATCAAATCATTCAAGTCTTCAGAGCTGTCTGAAGAAGAGAACGATTAAATGAAGAGGAACAACCGGCGACAGTTCTTTAAAAATGGTATGCAATAGCATTCATAAACTTAATAATGTGATGTATTTTCAGCGAGGGGAACAGAAGTTCAGAAGAAAAACAGAAGTTTTTACAAATTAGCACACATTTTATCTGGGATCTTTATATTGATTTTAAGGGATCTGACTGAATGATTTCCCAGGATTTTATTGGTTAATATTTTTCTTCCCCTCCCACACAGTCTTGATTACAGAGACAAAAATGAACAATCTTTTTTTATGAAAGATTACTAAGCATTTTAACAAGTTTTTCTAGCTGGTTCTTTTTAATGAATCAGTCAAACTGTTTCCTAAACCAGTCTGAATCAAACTAGTTTTGCAGTAGAAAAAAACTGTTAGAATGATTACATAAACACACACAAGTTAAAAAATAAATAATAAAATAAAAAAATGGTAAATTACAATTTTTCCAGATTGGAAATCAGACAAAGTTGAAAAATGTTAAACAATAGTAAGTAGGTGAAAAGTCTTCAAAAAACATGAAGAAATAGCTTCAACTTACATAATTAATGTAGGACTGAATGATATTATTGGTTAATATTAATGTTCCCTGCCCACATATACCTAATTACAACAGCAGAAAAGAGAATAAAAAAAGAAAGTTACTACTTTTTATGAAAGATTATTAATCATTTTAACATTTATTTAGGAAGTAAATGGGGTTGGTTTTGATTTTATGTTGTTTAGTTGAAGTCAAAAGTGAGCTAAATATAAGGGACTGTAATGGGCCGGGAGGGAGCGAAAATGAAAATGAAGAGAAAAAAAAAGAGGAGAAAAGAAAGATGAGAAGAAGCATTCATGGATTAATCCAGCAGACAGACCACAGCACCTCTGTTCCTGTCGGCTCTCTCCTGCTAAATGTTTCATAAACCTTATTCTGTGTGTGTGTGTGTGTGGGATCCACAGAGAGATCTCTATTAGACTGAATCATTTCTCCACAGAGTGCCCACAAATCACATGGTTATTCGTGCTTATAGCGCATACGACATCAAAGTGAAGCATGCAAATATTTCTGGGAGCTGCGTGCTCTCTGGCCTGTTCGATGTGCTCATAATTAAGTGTGCAGTGTGCTAATTGGATGTCTATAAGGCTGGCATTCTTGGCTCAAGGTCAGACACCTGTATGGCGGGACTGATTGGGATCAAACTGTTTTCACAAACAGTACTGAATTACAAACATACATGTAAATACAATACTGGCAGCTGGTGTTCGGCACTTGTGCCCGTGCATGACGAAGAAGAAGCAGCTCTCAATTCAAAAGGGCTGCAGGCAATTATTCACTATCACACACACCCGCACATCAGGACAGGAAGACAAACAAAAGGCCGAGAAGAAAAACAGATGTGAACGGGCCCAGGACAAATGGGCCGAACAGAGGGGTAAAAAGACAGATGTGTGTTAGAGAGCAGATGAGCGTGGGAAAAAATGGAGAGATTTCAGTGGAGAGGGGCATAGATGGATCAATGGCATCGACTGGAAAGCACTTTGTTAAAAGTAGTTAACTTGAAATCTCGCCATGGGCTATATGTTATTGTGTGGGAAAGTTGTTATCTTTTGCAAAATCCATTATTTTGTTTTGTATTCTACCTCATTGGCAGCATAAAATGTTATTTGCAACTACATTAATGTGACATATTACTATATATATATATATATATATATATATATATATATATATATATATATATATATATATATACACACACACACACACACATGGCAGTCAATAATTCAACAAATCAGTGTTATTATAATTTGTAATATTCTGTATAAGCTGTTTTTAATTTTTTAAAGATGCGCAATAAATAAAGTTGCCTCGCAGGTTGGCACCTGTAAACATTCTGAGCAGACAATACCCGCGAGTCTGTCCGTTCCCTATCTGGCCAATCAACATGGTGCATCGACCTGTCCATCTCCTCGCTGAGTTCTGCCACATTAAATTGACCTCCGCCCTGAGCTTCACACCACCGTCAATCAATAGCTACATTTCCCCTGAGTGTCTCAACCTCGGCTCAGAACAACAGAAGCATCTACAGTCGGAGACAAAGAGAGCTCCAGTCCAGTACATCAGCTTTGACTTTCAGATCAGTGAAGGAGGCCGGAGCCGAAGAAAAATCGAGGGGGATGGAGACTGACAAAGTGATTAGCCAGATGTGAAAGACTGTTCTGAACATCACAGATCTTCAAGGTAAAGAACATTTGCTCCACATGTGTGCTAGCTTTTCTGGAGCCTTGCTTACATGGTCTGTGTGGGTAACTAGGGGAGGGGGGAACCGGCACCATAATGACAGATGCATTTTCTCACCCTTTAAATAGGATAATGCTAAGTGTCTCCACTCAATTACGACCTTCTCAAGTATCTGGGTTCTCTGCATGTGTTCACATGTGTAAAATCAGCACGGGTTATGCTATGGCCACAGCAGTAAGCTCGGAAAACCTCAGGGGAACCTCATCATGGACTGAAATGCTCTACATGGGCGGCAACAAAACAGCGCTACTTACAGAGTCGCAGCACACATTTGATTTCAATGGAGTTCAATGTTAGCATCTTGCTATGGTAACAGTATGATACTCCACTTTTTATGCTTAATAAACCGAGAGAAGCCAAAATTGTGATCACAATTAAAATACAATTTAATTGTGCAGCCCTATCCGACCTGAACCAACGACTTGAACTAAATAATGACACTAGTGTATTTCAGACATGATATACTTTCTTCAATGGAAGACAAAAGATTTTTGAAAAAGGTTTCAGTATTTTTCAGTATATTTTGTCCATGGAGTTCAGTGTTGTTCTGGAACACATTTACATTCATTGTATGGAGTAGAGGAGTGAGGACATTCTTTAAAATAGCATAGAAGTTTGGAATAGGCAATAAATTATAATTGACAGTTTCTGGATTAGCTACCCCTTTAACATTTCGCTACTGGATACAAACAATATGTTTGAAAAGTAGGATGTAGGTTGTGTGAATATGTGAATATGTGCACTTCTCTACACTGGGAGATGTTTATGTGGCTAAATCCGGACTCATAAGTACACAAAGATATGCACACATAATTTGACAGAGGGCTGGGGTGCCGTCCACCCCTTTTACTGTCTACCTGGGTGTGAATCTATGCAAAGGTCAAAAACCTGCTGGATTGCATACATGTATGGGAGTTTATGCGAGTGTGTGTTTGTGCAAAAGGTCAGTGTCCTAAAACTGCCACTCAACTGGGGGCTTGACTTAAGCACAATTTATGCCCAGGGGGAAAGGTTACAAGACTGAATAAGGTACAGTCAATAGAAAGGTTTTGTAATTTTCCTCTGTATGAGATGGAACTATTTTGATTAAAAACAAGGTATATATGAATATATATATATGAAGATGCTTTTTTTTTTCTTTTTTTTTTTTTCTTTTTTTAATGTTTGAACTACAATAGTTTGAAAATATTTCCTGCATGAATCTACATCAGCATGGTAAAAAAAAAAATTGTACTAAAACTAAGTAGTAAAACTAAGTAGAAAAACTGCAACTGAAAAAAAAAACATTTAAAAAATTAAATAAATATTAAAAATAAAATCTGAATTTTTTTTATATAAATATAAAAGCAGTAAAATATAAATATTACTTAAATATATGTTTTTTAGATGCTTACTGCAAGAAATGATGAGAAAGAAAGAAATACTGTGCGCTGGAAAAGTAATAAAAGAATCTTTAATGGAACCAGTTATGGTATAATCGGAAACCAAAATCATTAAATTTCTGACAATTTCCATCCATAAACAAAACAGCAATATGAAAGCACACACTAACATTCACAGCTGTGAAAGTGTTATCTTCCTTAAAACATTACAACTAACCGCAACTGCATTACTGCCAATCATAGCATAGCATGACCTCACCGCTGTCAAAACCTGGCAAGATGACGATATATTTAAAAACAGCATGAAAGTTTTTCCTGTAACTCTTACGACACCCAAATCTGGACAATATCACATTTGACAAAGAAATTCCGGGGAACATGACAAGCCAATTTTTAAACGAGTGCGTCTGGGCGTGCATGGATATTTGTGAAGTTTTGAAGTGTAAATTTGACATTTTTGAAACATGGCTTCAACATTAATCAAGCCACACAAATTATCCAGCATCAGAGAAGAGGCGGCAATTAAAGCAGCAAGAAATGCCCTATCAACTCACTGGGGGACTGAGCGACAACACACACACACACACACGCACACACACACGCACAGCAATATAAACACAGTCATATAAAACCCAGAAATTTAACCGGTGGATGTTACATCATAAGAGCACTACACACACTCATTAAAGAGGTCGGACGTGATTCAGCAAGAATTTAAAACGGTCATTAGAGATATATGTGGTAACACACAAACACATAGGCAGCTGCCTTATAAGTGAGCTGCCTAATTGTAAGGAAACTGATTTCGCAATGCATTCTGGGACAGTCGTGTATGTAAAGGAAGCAATGAAGGCCAAAATGTGGTTTTTATCTTATAAGTTAGCATAATGTTGGAACACACTTTGCTTGCATATAGCATTCCTAAAACGTTGTCTAGGTAGGCAGCTAAATGGGTTTGCAGCTAGCATCAAGACAGGGACAAACAGGAAGACACAAAGAGTCCTGAAGATAAAGATAAAGGGAGGGAGCAGGCTGCTGGAGTGGTATAATCCGTCAGGAGAGGTGGTGAGTTAAATGAACGGGTCTCTGTGTAACCGCACACTGAACAGTGCCATTTACTCTCTCTACCGGCAAACTCACACATTACACAGGCTGGCTTTCTCTCTCTCTCAATAGCATCCTTCACCCCATTTTTATCCTTGACTCTTCCAGATCTTTCTATTCACTCTGTGCCTCTCTGTCTTCTGTAGTGCATTTGTCCTCATGGCTGCTGGTGAATCAGTCAGAAAGGTGCCGGAATTAAATCTATACAGCAGAACACACACACATTTCCGTGCCTTTATATAAAAACAACAGCAGTCTATGGTATGTCACCCCTGAGATGCTTCTTAATGAAACTGTTTATCGCCTTGCGAAACTGTATACTCAACGTTGCCTAAGGAAAGTGCCTTTCTTCCCTAGCCATGCTGTCAGTTGTTTCACTCCTTAATCCCTTTCCTAACACTATGTCACATAAATCAGTATTTCATGTTCACTGGTATATTTAACTTAACTTGCTGAGTAATAAAATAAATAATGTACAGTCAGCCAGTTATAAAAAAAAAAAAAAAAAGGGGGTTTATTTCGAGATTGTAACTGTCTATTACATAACACATCATAATTCAAGCATACAGCCTAAAGGCTATAATCTAATATTTATATTTTATTTTTATTTTTCAGCTTTATTTGTGTGGTTTTTCCCTATTCTCATCGAATTAGGATGAGTGCTATAACTTTATAGTTATAGTTAAATCAGTGTGAGTATGTACAAGCTTGTTGACAGTGCTCAAGGTAGAAGTGCATTCTGGGTCTGAACGGCACTCAAATCACATGGAGGCAGAAGTGAGGCGATTTTTTTTTCTCTTTATAAAAGGAAGGAGGGTTTTTAGGTCACATTCAACCCTCTTTCTCTTTGTGCGTCCCCTGGGCTGACCCAGTCAAGCCTTAATGGCGGAACAACAATGGAGTGCATTGATTAACTATACCACTAATGAAGTGGAAACCAGTCAATACATACACACACACACACACTTTGACTGCTGAAGAGTTCAAGTATGTAGTATACAACAGCTACGAATCTGTTCTGTATGTCAAATGTTTCAAACTGCTCAGGTAGATGTGGCAAACCAAAACCTGCAATCAAAAATCTCAAAATAAATGCAAGATTTCTCATCATACTCTCCTAAAGCCAAAGTATCTTGGGATATTTACATTCATTTTAAAGCTCTACACTCTTACAGCATGTCAACAGCTGTCTCATTTGTGCTATTCTTATTTCTCCTGAGACATTTTAGGAGAAACATCAGACAAAGTTGAGGCTTAAATGTAACATAACTTATATAACTTAAGTCCCTTGAGCAATACGATTTCCTAACAGTGTGAGAATGTGTGTGTGTGTGTGTGTATGAGACGCAGACATCGATCAACATAAACAGCCAGACAGCAATGTGTCATGATTCCCCATGGAGATGCAACCACATCTACTAGAGTAACTAAATCTACAAGCGCAGCACTCTCAATCAAAATACCCACACACTTCAGGCACTCTTGCGCTGTGAAGCATTATCATAGCTTCAGTCGCATCAGTCCACAGCCGCATGTATTCTCTAACTGTCCCTACCAGCACAACAACCACCACTACTGCATTATTCACTGGTCTAGTGCTTCAGATAAATACAGGAAACTGCCTCTGATGTATGTATGTGTCACATGTCTTGCTCTGTGGTTCAGTTTTATGTGTTGTTTAGTTGAAGGGTCAGTAAAGCGACAACACAACGATGCGTCACTGTGACAGCTTGGCCCTCCCCGACCTCTTTGGTCCACTGACTGGTTGTATGAGGTCAGAAGCAGACAGCTGCTTTCTGCTAAATTTTTATTCAAGGCTGTGTGTGGATTAATATATATGATACAACTGCTATGGGTCTGTATGTCAAATCTCTCTCTCTCTCTCTCTCTCTCTCTCTCTCTCTCTCTCTCTCTCTTTATAATGTCATATGTATGTATGTCCTTTTCTGGGACAGTGTAAAGTCACCAATCAGACAGTTGATGGGTCAGTGAAGCAAAAACAAAACAACAACAACATGTCATCATGCCGACCGCTCTGGTCAATTGATTAGCTGCATGTAACAGCAGAAGCTGACAACAGCTTAATGCTACATCTAAAGATGTTCTGCTAACCGCTGTGACTTCCTCATTTACAGAGTTCCTTTGTATGTTCCTCAGCACAAAGCAATCAGAGAACTGTTTCTGCAAAATGGGTTATGAAAGTAAAACAATGGCAGTTGCTGGGAGATATGATATGCCTTGAGAGAACTGAACGTTCTGGGTTTTTTTTTCTTTTTTTCACTTTGCTGGAAAACCCACGATGTGTATTCCCTGGGTGCATTACATAATCAACTTCAGCCCTAACCACTAGCAGATGTTAGCCATGTAATCTCGCTCGTTCGCATCCAAGTGAGAATGGCTCAGTTTTTCCGGTGCGTACAAATTCTTTCATACACATGGATTTGTGTCTCTGTGCATGGCCATGGATCACAGGGAGAATGAATGCTGCATGCTGATTGGTTAAGCAGCCAGCAACACATGGTGACCTCAGCCAATCGGAGACAAGGGTTGCAGAACAATGAGGGATCTTCCATTTAAATGTGAATGCAGTGCTATTATCCAACTGGGCTTGTGTGTGTGTGTGTGTGTGTGGCCAGTTTGGCCATGTTATTTAGACATGTTATTTAAGTAAGAAGAACCAACATCTGACTCACTGAAGTATAAGATGTCGGTCTGGAAATGAAGATTTATGAAAGTGCCGCTTGTTTACAGAGCAAGAAAAACATTAAAAAAAGGAAAAAAAAAATCTGATATATATATATATATATATATATATATATATATATATATATATTAATTAAAATATAAATTAGTTGTGCTGGTTTGTCAGTCAACAACAAAAGAAAAAGAATAAAAAGAAAATAATTACAATTTAAAAATGATCCAAACAGTATGTTAAGAATATTGTGATATATCTTGTATTGCCCACCACTAGCTAACATTAATGGAAGTTAATTCATTAGAGTTCAGTACACACTGTCAGTTGAATCAACTCAAAATGGTAAGATAATTCAAGAACACTGCTTTGTAGAATACAGCAGAGTGCTGTCATATACTGGACATTTCAGTAAACAGCAGGTTACCCGCATATTGCATGCATACTGCATGTACTGGAGTGGTATGGAAGAACTCCATTCAGTACATAGCCAGTGTGTTTGTTTTCAGAGGGCAGCGGTATATAGAAAGCACACTCTCACTCAGACACAGCCTGAGGATAGGCACAGACAGAATCGCTCCATTTTGCCCTTAACAGCATAGAGAGGCCTGCAAGCTTGCAGTAGATCAAGCATTGCAATAAAACAGTCAGGCCTACTTTACAGGCGCAAACTTTAACTGAGCCTCCACACACACAAACCAAATTCTATAACCCGGTATAACACACATTTATCTTTCTCTCATTACTTTATCATCATAGTCCCCACAGCAGACACTCCTGCATTCTTATATAACAGAACTGTTTGATGAGAGAAAGGGAGCAAAAGGAAAGAAAAGCAGGCTTGCACACTTATGTGGGTCTTGTATTTTTCTTCCTTCACATCAGAATGCATTTTCCGGTCAGAGTCAAGGTTGGCCATGACAGCGCTCTGCCAAAAAACTCTTCGTATGCAGTGCCCTAGTTTCTTCAGGGTAAGAGAAACAGAGAGAGGCGCAGTGGAAGTGAGCGCAAGGTGGGATCGGTGTCATACACCGCTACACTCGGTTGAGCTTTGGAGAGGCGTCAGTAGCGTAGCTGTCCAGAGGAGGTGAGGTCTGTCTCCTATTCCAGCTCTGAGATCTACCGCTGTGCCCATGGCATCTCCTGGCTCAAAGCCCCGCAGGGCTGTTCCCCATCTGGGAAGCTGCCTGAAGGGTTCAGGGGCTTTGCGGCAGCCAAGGTTGATGTCTTGATGTGATTTAGGGGAAATGCAAAGGCGTGTTGGGGGTCCCAGTCATGGGACTTGAAAAATGATTAATGAATATTGAGCTTAATTAGTATGGAAGTCTCACATAGCCAGAATTTTGACGGGATCGGGACTGAGCTACAGTGTAGCGGACGTATTCTATCCAAAAAAATGCCCACTTAAACAGGAAAAGGCAGACGCAAAGTGACTAACCACACCTTTTTAAATGTGAATATCACACCATAAAGTCTGTTTGGTTTCCATGTATGCCAGGGGTGTCCAATCCTGCTCCTGGAGGGCCACTGTCTCTAACCCTAATTTAACACACATGAACCATCTTCAGATTCTCTAGAAATATCCAAGCAGGTGTGTTTCTGCAGGTTGGAGCTCAATGTTGCCAAGTCTGTGGTTTTCTTGTGCAATTGGGCTACTTACAGTATATATTGTTGCTACAGGTTGTTTTTTTTTTGTTTGTGAGTTAAAACAACCTCAAACCTCCCAGAACGCAATTTTGACAGATGGGAATACCAAAGGAAAAACTTGTTTGGGCTAGTTTTAAGCTATTTTTTTATAGCAATTGGGATGATTTTGTTTTGCATACTTGGCAACCCTGTTGGAGCAACCCTTCAGAGGACACTGACCATCCAGGATCAGGACTGGACACCCCCGGTTTACGTGGTGTCTTACTGGGTAAATCTCAACCATACAAATTCCCACTCCACATAATGTGTATAATAAACATCAAATGTTTTGTTTTGGCTGCTATTTTGTCATGTCGCACACCAACCAATGTAGCATGATTCACAGACAAATGACTTATGATTGGTTTCTTCAAATCAACTGGAGTCGCCAGTTTGAATCATTGCATCTGAAGGTCTAGACACACCAAACTGACATCAAAAAAACAACGACAACGAAATCAAACTTTGATCATCTGCTTCAGGACCAAAAGGTTGTGCTTGAAACCATCTTCTGTGCCTGCATGGGAGGAATTACTCTCCATACCAGCAGGTGGCAGTATTCACCAGAAGACCTGGCACTATGCATATACAAATAGTGCAGAACATACCCATGATAAAAGGGCCCATAGATGCTCAACGGCAGCCCAACAGTGGCCGACAAAGCGTCTGGCAAAATTGAAGCTTGCCATTTTGAGTAAGTTCTTGTTTTGTATTTACTATGCATCAGACATTCAGTGAACCATCTGACGCTATTAGCATACTTTTGATGAGAAATAGGACAAACCCACATAAAGGGATTGGACACCAACAAACCTATGCATATGTACACACAGGTGTGAGGTGTGGATTAGCCTGTTAGAAAGCAAGGGCTTTGCTGGAAGGCTTTTGGTAAGGGCTGCCAGGTTGTTGATTCCTTGTATGTGTGCATAAGTGTATTTGTGTGACTTTTAGCGCAGTGATGGTTGCCTTTTAAATAGGCAGCATAAATAAATCCTCAAATGTTTCCCATAATCCCACATTCTGCTCCCTCTAGCTACAAATAATGAGCTCTCCTTCTGAAGAGCCCAATCAAACAAGTAAAACATTTGAGAGAGAAAGAGAGGGAGAGAGAGGGAAGACATGACAACATTTGGTATGAAAGGAAGCAGAGAGAAGATGTAAAGATTATGGAACGCCGTGGACAGAAAAAAAGGCAAAGGGAAAAACATGAAGCAGCAGAGTGAGCAAGAAAAACAAGGCAGGGAAAGACAGAGGGAAAAGGCCCATGGAGACTCATTGAGGTAAGCCTCGACTTTGGCAAATGCAGCCACGCAGATGGAGTGAATAAATGTTGGACAGGGATCTCACATCACTTACAGAGAAGGGGGGGGCGGGGGCTTATTGGGAGAAATAAGAATCAGGAGGGAAGACAAAAGATCCGATGCAATCGTGCACACAAGCAAATCCAGACTGACAATAATTCAAGCCAACCAAATGAACTTTAAACGAGTAATGTATTTGACTTTCAACTGTAATGCTAATGGTGATGGAAAGCATTCGCTGTAAATTTCCCATTTACAATTAATTATAAAATAAATTAAGTCATTTTACCACTTTGCATAAGCTATTTAGCCTAAGCAGGCGTGTCATGTCAAAAGTATTGTAGGATGATTAATCTACCAAACCGCTTAGGGTTGCTGCTTTGTTAAAATCACTAACCCCAGTTACGAGCAATAATGAAGATGCGGCCACTTTATCAAAATGTTAGTGAATTTTCAAAAAAATGCAAAAAAAATTAATAAAAAAGGTCCATTGCCTAATAGTGTAGCAATGTATCAAGCACCGTTCCCACAGCAATCAATTTCACTTATTCCCTGCATTGGTTCCCAATGAAAAAACTGGAATTCGCCCCCAAAATTTCGGTAAATATGACCGTGCCTAAGGATTGCCTCAGCAAAACATTTAGTTCATTACAGTGTTAATTTCGTTGACTAAATATTTTCGTCATTATTTTCGTCACGAATATATTTTTGCTGACGAAAACGAAACGAAAACTAAAATAGAAGGCACTGATGGAGACTAAAACTATGACTAAATTGATTGACATTATCGTCAACGAATAAAGGACGAGACGAAAATAGACTGTGACGAAAATCAAATCAGCAGACGGGAGAGATGCGAGGAATGAGCAAAAGAACCGGCAAAACAGAACAGACTGCATGAGAGAAGAGAACCAATCAGAGCCTGACTTATTGAGACGTGAAGCGAAGGTTTTCGGCATTCGAAGAGGTGATAGGGACTTTAAGCAACAGCCTCTGGTGGAACGGCAACGCCATTCTGGCGTTGTATTGCGCCTGCGCGAATTTAACTGCTACTTTGTGACGTTCTAATTTAACGGTCTACTACGGGAGAACAGCTGATTTGCCAGAGTCGCTACAACGTGAGAGGTTAGGTAAATAAATGTTATGTTTTTAGACTTATTTACATCATACAATATTAAAAACTCCTCTTCTGACAAAAGATTGTCATTTAACGCCAAAAGCAATCCTTCTCTTGCTTTTTTAAATTATATATTTTTTTTGGATCTCAATAAATGAATTAATGCTGCGTTGCGCTGTTCTGTTTTACCGTTGCTTAGTGACTTTTACGTTCTTGGCTACAGCGGTGTGACGACAAACTTCCGGTCGCTGTAGCCGTTCCATTCGCAGCTGTTGCTTAAAGTCCCTACTGTCTAAAAGAGCGACAAAATGTCCACAGCTCACTTCACGTTTGACGACGAACAAAACAAAACAAAGTGTAAAGCACGCAGAGCGCTCATTCGTGGCAAGAACACAACCAATTTGAAAAGACATTTACAGACGAGCCACCTGGGCATTTTCTCAAATGTAATTTTACAACGATGTTCTTTTGTTTATTGAGCTAAGCAAAATTGGAATAGTGCAGTGCGTAGATGTTGTAGCATTAAATATTACGAACTGAAAAGTAATGTAAAATAGCCCCTTCTTCAAATTAGATGCGAGCACAATACTAATACGTAATATCATGATAAATACATTTGATTAATACTAATGTTTAGTATATTTTATAATGTTCTACTTGTTGACAATATCACAAATATTTCTATATTAGTCATGTGAAACATGAATGTTCACATCCTATCATTATACATACAAATCTAGCAATATTGTAGTATTTAAAACATACAATATTGCTAGACAAATGAATACCTTATAAAATCTTGTTACTTTTTTTATCCACCTAGCTGCCAACTTATTAAATATTTACTTTAAATGTATGCACTTATTGTTCAGCTCAGCTGTAAACTTTAAGGTCCTGGACTTAACTTTATTTTTCTTTTATTGATGGTCAATTGGCAGCTAGTTATTGTTTATATTATCATGACAGTGTTTGTTGCTGCATAAAAGCTTTTGAATCGAAATAAAGACACAGTTGTGTTGAAATAAAGTTGAATTTGTGTTTTATATATTTTGGTTAAGTTTGTTTCCTATACCAGCTGTAAAAAATTGTCTAGTAAATCTGTTATTGATTTTAGTCTTATTTTAGTCGACTAAAATACCAAGCAATTTTAGTCGACTAAAATACCAAGCAATTTTAGTCGACTAAAATAAGACTAAAATTAAAACAAATCAGATGACTAAAACTTGACTAAAACTAAAAAGAATTATAGTCAAAAGACTAAGACTAAAACTAAATTAAAATTTTGTGTCAAAATTAACACTGGTTCATTAGCCTAGTTGAACATTATGCAAATACATACACTTGGCACATTAATAAAATAATAATTATATATACACCGAATGCAATTTTTTTGGCCAATTCCAATTTCCGATTTTACGTTAGTATGGTCTGCTGATACCGATTTTTACCGATTCAGATTTTTTTTTCTAAGAGATATAAATGACAGCATATGCAAACAAAAATCTACTTTTCTTCTACAAAAATGTTACGATCGGAGACACAGGAGACAAGAGATCCAAACGCAGTGTGGTTTAATGTGTAATCCAAATCAGAATCCAACAAAGCAGGGGTCAAAACCAGAGATCAATCCGAAACAAACAAACACTAGGGATAGGAACAGCAACAGGAACAGGAACTAGAACCAGGAACTTGGAAAGTGAGGAAACTGGGTGACGGAAAGAAAGGACTCCATGAAAACAAACAGAAAAAGACTGGTTATTATAGGCAGGGTAATGACTATCAAGTGAATAATCAAGGGGTCGTCGGAGAGAAGAGAGCCAGAATGCGTGGCTGATGTTATTGCCTGTGCCACTGGTAAAAAAACGGATTGGCTCGGAATCTGAAAGAAGTGAGACTGATTGGCTAGACACCGATCCGTGCCGATCAAGAAGAAAATCGTCTGATTCCGATCCCTAGCTGATCGATCGGTCCATCTCTAATAATAATCAATTTAATCATTTAATATATTTAAATAAAATAATAATATACATTTTCATAAATGAACAAAACCACATTCAACTAAAATGGTCACACATGAATATCAGCTATTTTACAACTCCAAGCAGATCATTCAATCAGACGTCTGAACTATCTGCTTATAACAGCAAAAAAAAAAAAAAAACTGAATATATGATCAAATAGCAGAGATTGGAACTGATTCTGTAGAATGACTGAAACTGGAATAACAAAAAAAAGGTTATTTTTTTGGGTCTCTTCAAAGCAACTGGAATGTATTTATTTTACTTTTTGAAAGGCCAGTAAACATGTCTGTTTTCAGTTTGTGTGTGTGTGTGTGTGTGTGTGTGTGTGTGTGTGTGTGTGTGTGTGTGTGTGTGTGTGTGTGTGAGAGAGAGAGAGAGAGAGAGAGAGAAAGCAAGAGATTTCTATGGTTCCAAGGTCACAGGGGAGAATGTTGTTCATCAGTTATAAAGGACCCTAGACAAACAATCTTGCCTTGACTCAAGTCAGCTTTTCAGCAGCTGAAAGCCATCGTCACGAGTGCACGCGTGACCATAGACAGAAAGAGAAACATGCTTGTCTCTCAGTGCAATCAAAGAGTGGAATGTGCGTAAGATGAAAAGACTGAGTAAATGAGAGAAATGAGGAATAGTGACAAAATAGTCAGCAAATACAGACAACAAAAAAAAGATTTCGTCATTTAAATAAGCGCTTTCGCAGCTGGTGGGTCACAGATCTTTTCTGATTGGTTCTTAAAAAGCAAAATGTAAATCATAAAATGCAACTACATAATAATGCACTGAATAGCAAAAAAAAAACAGAACTAAATACAATCTACGTTAAAGGGATGTAAATGCACTTTGGTGGTATCATTAACAATTGTACATCCAAACAGATTCTACAATGCAGACTTGAGAAAGGAGGCAAAGGTGCTAATATGGACAAATTGTGTTTCCGTGGCCACAAAATCCTCCAGCCCCATCAATCATCCCCTCATCCATCACTTTCACACATATGGGCCGGCTAACCGCAGACATGAGTGATGCAGTACCTCTTGCACATACAAATGCACATCTGACCCTGAAACACTACACAAATTTATAACACTAAAAGAAAAATATTTAAAAAGTCAGTTTCACCTATTCACTTTCTGGATGCCTATGACTCTCCGCCTAAAACACCATCGTCACGAGTGCACTTGATGACGTCATCGTCACTTGATGAGGCTTTTTGAATGGGACATCAGCCAAGGAAGTTACTGCATTTTGATGAATGATTACGAAGGCAAACATATTAATAGCATGCACTGATAAATCGTGCACAATAAGACCAGGAACGTGCATTAAGAAAGTCAATTTTGATTACATGATGACTTTAAGGTTGGCTGATTGAGTGTGTGTGCCACAGCTCCTCAGACTTGTTAATCATCCCTTTATCTTCCAGCGATTTCTGGAATGAAACTGCTCCCTTTAAGCGCTGGGGGGATCTCTACCCTCCCTCTGTCTTTCCTGTCTTCCTTCCCTTCCATTTATGTCTCATTCTTTAGGTTACCAGCAGATGTGAGGAACCACTCGAACAGGTCATAAGTCAAAGGTTACAGACTTCCCAGAGTTTCTTGAAGATAATAGTGGAAAAATAAAGTGTCTGTTAAAGGGAGAGAGACAGAGAGAGAGAGAGAGAGAAACTCCATCTCCCCAAACAATATAAGTGTTTCTGAAATGAAGTCAACTACTAAGCGACGTAATTTCCCCCACATTAAAAACCAAATAATAACTTACATTAACTTGACACAAACTTCCTTTTGTGCTTAAATGTTTATTTTATTTTCATTCTCGGAAAAGACTCTCTCTATGGAGGCCTGTTTCCACGTTGACCGAAACCTAGTTGTAAGATAAAGATTGAAATCATAAATAGCTGATTGCGAGATGTAAAACTCCCTATTGTGAAATATAAAGTTGTGGCGGTGGCTTCTGGATGAGCACGAAATGAAACAAAATCTAGCGATTTTCAGCGATTTGTCTCAATTTGCATCATATTTGCAAGCAATACAACCAAATTGCGGACATCCCCTCCCACCAATCCTCCAACACATCCTCCAGTGGGATGAAAAACAAGTTCCGTGAACCCCACACCAGAACTCTGATCAGCCCCGTTTTGTCTTACACAATAAGAGCTTCTTTGTGTCCTGGAGGACCGCTGGAGTGTTCTCGGATCTAAAATTAAGTTAGCCTGTCAAATGACTTCACTTTGCTGCAAAACAAAAAGCTAGAGTCCAGAATCAACAACAAAGTTGGCAGCTGAAGTGGCTTACGACAGGCAGAAATGTAAACTGCGCAGTTGGGGATTTAAGGGACAGGTGATTTATATTCTCACTCGAGTGTGCGTAATGTTTTTCTGGCAGAGAGGTGAGCGGCTTATCACGGAGTGAAGAGAGAGATTAGCAAGTATTCACTCGCTGGAACACAAGGCCAGCTGGATGCTGCCTGTCCACCTTCTTACGTGTGTGTGTAATGGGAGACTGATAGCAACACCTTGTCACAGAAGTGATAGTCCACGCTTATGGTGATCTCGCCCCATCAGCGAATTCACCTACAAGTCTCAAGAAAAGAGGCACACGGGGACAGCAGGAATACAAGAGAACCAACC
This sequence comes from Carassius auratus, assembly GCF_003368295.1. Taxonomy (NCBI): domain Eukaryota; kingdom Metazoa; phylum Chordata; class Actinopteri; order Cypriniformes; family Cyprinidae; genus Carassius; species Carassius auratus. The sequence continues at coordinate 16,618,169 of NC_039271.1, forward strand.
TAGGAGCTGAATGCAACAGAAAGGCCCCCACTCAAAGAGAATCATTCACGAGTGAATAAAAAAAAAGGGGCACATTTTGTCCAAGATACTATTGGCTTGAAGGCTTTACTAAGTTGATAAGAACTTCTTTTGTAATATATTGACAAAAATCCGGGCGGATGACGTATGGAGGTCAGCTTCGGCATGTGCCACTCAGAAATCATGCACGCAGAAACACAGCGGAGAGGTTAAAACAAAACAAGGGTCGCTAATTAGAAGAACAAAACGAGGATTTGTAAAAAAAAATGGTCGGAGGACGATATAAGCCAAGAGGCTTATCATTTGCTAAAGAAGGGAAATTTTGTTTCTTTTGATCCTGTAAACATACGTTGGTTTTAACAAGACTCAGCGGCGCATGCAACACTGACCACATATGTCATGCTCCCGGAACTGCTTCTGTCTACATCTGACGGCTCAAGCTAGATTAAAGTGATTATTACATTTTGAATATGGATTTTTTTCTTACAAAAACGCATCAAGTCATGGAAAGGCGCTTTTTATTTCAGTTCTTTTGGACTGATATAAAGCAACACCCGCTGACTGCAATGGTGGGGCTTGAAAGATCAAAAGACAATTTTTAATATAACTCTGACTGGATTTGTCTGAAGTCATGTATACCTAGGATGCTCTGGGGTGAGTAGAACACAGCCTAATTTTCATTTTTGGGTGAACTAACCCTTTAAGAGAACAGTCTGTCCAGTGTTGCCAAGTCTGTGGATTTCCATCTGAATAGGACACTGTTGCAGCTGGTTGAAGCGACCCCAATAATGTGATATTTAGTCCCTGGAATAGTAATAGGGGAACCCCCCTATAACTTGTATTTTATCCCGAGAAGACGGGATTGTGCTAGTTTCGAGTAGCGATTGGGTGGGCTTTGTTTTGAAAACGTGGCAACACAAGTTCTGTCTCAAATTGTTCCTAAAAGTGTGGTAAGATATTAACAAATAGCAGATTGTCACACACTATATCAAGAGAATAGCCTGTAGATAAGAAAAGTGAGGATAAAGGTGGGCAACAAGAGAAATTCTCACCACAGAACAAGACCTCATCAACTGGTAGTTAGTAGTTAAAGCAAACGGACGTTAGTGGGACAGCAGCAGCGTCTGTGAAGAGCTCGAGCTGCATCAAACTATCCCTCGCGCCCTGAAACGCTGTACTTCCAAGCGAATTACGTGTCCTGCGCATGCTTTAATCTGATTTCAACAACACATGCCACGTAACAAATCAAATTTGAAACAACCCAGATACAGAGAGTTGGAGAGGGGGGTTAGAGAGAAGGGGAGTCAGTCACTGCGCATTCCGATGGTTTAAAAGCAGAGACGGAGCGGCGCATGTTCTCAACACCGAGCTCGAGCCATTTCAGTCACATGCCTCTTATTCATGCACGAGATGAAAAGGATCAAAAGCATTCAACATAAAGCATTTATTCATCTATTTATCGCTCCGATGCATGAACTATTACATAAAGAGGGGAAAACTACAGTAATGCACCATTTATAATATTTTTCCCTAAACTGATATATCTATTAAATGATACATTTGTCCATTACAATAAGAAGATATCGTAAAATATACCATATGTGCATTATATATATATATATATATATATATATACACACACATACACACACATATACATATAAATACAAACACACACACACGCACACACACACACACACACACACACACACACACACACACACACATATATATATATATATATATATATATATATATATATATATATATATATATATATATATATATATATATATATATATATACACACACACACGCACATACACACACATATACACGCACAGCCTACTTTTCAACCATGTATATATAGCCTAAATATTATACAACAACATCAAATCTATTATGGATGTGCGTGCACGAGCAACAAAGGCGTTTTAAAGTTGATAAAATATTAATGAGTCTTAAATAAACAAGCATAACAACTGAAACTGTGTTCCATCCTATGATCGAATCTACCCCCAGAAGCTAGTATCAAAGTAACCCAGTTTCTTCATACCGCATGCACTTTTTTATCAGATGTGATAATCAGTGGACCATTACATTTAACTTCATCTTCTCGCGTGGTGATATATTACTGCTACACTGACTACTCCCTGATACAATTTCGCCCATGCACTGCAGATCAGTTTATGTAACGTAACAAAACTCTGAGACATGATTCGGACTGTCCGATCCCGGAACACTAAACCCAACGTGTTTATTTCCTGAATGCGTTTGAGCAGGGGAACAGTATGCAGTTAAAAGCAAAACCAACATTAGCACCGTCAGCCCCGTTATCTGATTACTGATAACACAACGCTCGACACACTACCGCGTGCCCTATTTGTCAACAGATGACAGAAGAGAGCAGTGAGATAAACAGCTAAACGCTTACATCCTTTCTCCGGCGCTCAACAGTCGTCCTTCTACCATCATCTCGGGTAGAAAATCCAGATTGTAGGACGAAGTCATGTTAAGGCTGCCCGTGTTGTGCGCCGCTGACTGGATAAAACGCGCCCGCCGTCCGCGGGAGCCTGCCTGCCGAGTTTGGGCGCGCGAGACGGAGAGGGACAGGTGCAGCGGCGCGAGCGGCTCTGGACACGCACACACTCACTGCGCTTGTCACAGTCTTTTCCGTTCCCCCATTAGAGGGTTTTTCCTCAACAGTCCCTTTAAAAAAAACCTTTATTCTCAGACAACTAGCGCACCGGAGCGTCAAGCACCGGGAAGAGAGAGGCGTGTCTGCTCGAGCTGCTGCTGCTGCAGCGAGTTTTTAACCAGTACATCTATGAGCTGTATATGAATGAAATTCTTAATGAAAGTATCCAAACCGGTCCAAACGCAAAAAACAAACAAACAAAAAAACAAAAAAACATTTGTTATCCATTCAATGGAAGTGGATGGGGACTGGAGCTCTAGAAAAACACCACAATATGAATCTGCTGAAAAATTGCCCTCTACAACAGTTCTAAAATCACATTTGCATAGATTCAAATACAACACTCACAGATATAATGTTATTTAATTAGTTAAAAACATAGTTCACCCAAAAAAATGAATTAATTCTGTTCCAATATGACAATAGAACATATTTTGAAGAATACTGGCAACCTAACAGTTGACTTCCATAGCATAGAGAAAAAAAAAGAAGAAAAATACAATGGAAGTCAATGGCTACCGTCAACTGTTTAGTTAATAACATTCTGTAAAATATATTGTTTAGTGTTTAACAGAAGAAAGAAACTCACACAGGTTTGGAACAACTTTGGGGGTGAGTAAATGATGACACAATTTTCAATTTTCGGTCAACCACCTTTGTAAACATCTCTAGTCCCCTTTCACTTTCATCGTAGCCTGCAGCTCAAAATAACTGAAACAAGCAAACGTATTCATTTTTTGTTCAACAGAAGAAAGAAACGCATACTTGATTATGAACAACCCAGTATTTGACATATTTGAGGGCAAACTATAGCTTCTATATAAAAAGCAGCCTTGCAGAAACGTGTATTGTTCCTAATTATTGAGATTACCATGGTATAAAAAGTCGTAGACCAAAATAAGGTTGAGAGATGATAAAGAAACCTCTAGGTATTGAAGGTTTATTGCATCAGCATATTTATTGCATCAAATGGTGAATCTAATACGAGGCGCATTCCCATTTTACTGTGCTCATCCGTTCATGCGTATGAAAGAGTGCATTTTCTTTTTGTTTTCCCCTCGTGTGCCCCCAGGGGAAGGGGGTCTCGAGCCGGAGCTCTACAGAGCACGTGCAGGAACTAGGTCATGGGAAACATACCCATGCTTAATGCATACACACACATGGGGAAGTGGAGGACATTGTGCTTTGCATTCTGTAGCACATGGCCACGTCAGATAAAAAGATCTGGGATTGTACTTCCTGAATTAGGAACCATTAAAAACTGCATTGCTTTGCAGTTTATGACTTTAAATTGTCCATGGTAATTAGATAACAACATAATCAGCCAAAAGCTTCAAAACAAAACAAAAATCCATAATGAGTCATGCTTGTCTTTAAAGACCAAGCGCAATGAAGGATTTCAGCTGTCATTAAAAAGCAGTTGCGTAGAATTAAACTGGTATAACCAGCAACAAATAGCCAAATTAAACCCATAGAAAACAGTTTGGCCAAATTGCAATAGGCAAAACATGGGTTGTGGTCTGTTATGACCTGTAGCCAACAATGTACTAGTATTTGCATGCGTTCAAGGGAGGTGTTTGTGTATGCAAGGATGCACAATCAATATTTCCTTCTTACTGTAACATTTATGAAAAAAACAAAAGACAAAACTAACCCTAGAGCCTGCCCTCTAGAGACATTTTAGACATAGGCCAAGATTTCTGTAATGATTTTAAACAAATTATGATACTACGCAAACTGAGCCCCGTGACACGTTTGAATACCGCCTCCAGCTTGGACAGTCGAGCAAAGGTGACTCATAAATAAATAAATAAGTAGGTAATATACAATCATTTCTGACATTGCATTGCATTATTCAAGTCAATATGTGTAGGCCTAAAACCACCAACACAAAATAAAAGTACTTATACAGTCCACTGCCCTAAAATATTAATTTGTGCATCAATTACAAAGGGGAAAAAAATCAATTTAGGAGTGAACAAAAAGAAAAGAAATGCATTGTGAGTTCTGGACAGGCTTATAAACATTCCGCTGTCCTCGCACAATGTGATATCTGCTACCTTGAGCAAATATACCATTACATAATGGATTGTGCAATAAAGAAGCAATTTACGAATGCTTGGCATTGCTGTTACGCATGTTATGGAGATGATGAATTCACTAAACGGGTTTCTGTCTGAAGAGAGAATTCAGCAGTAAACCTAAAGCCAGCCAAAGCTTCGACGAAAGCATTATGAGTGAACATGAAGGAAAGGACGTATTGTAGACTGCTAACGCAAGCAATCTCCTTGTATGTGCGCGCAGCTCTTTGATGTGAAACAGACATTTAGAAAGAATAGTTTTGCTTAATAAGGTACATTTCCATGCCGTCCAAATATACATATTTTTTTTCTGCTAGCTTCTCTGTTTTTAAATTCACTCCTTTTCTTTAAAACTAAGCTCTCTGAAGACATGGCAGTCAACCCGATGTAAATAAACCCAAACTGACTTTAGAGCTAAACGCTGACACAACTTAGCACATTACTAGATAACCTGCACAGACGTAAACAGCACATAGAACACTTTGTTTATAGTCTTACTATAAATCTTACTGAGTTTTAAAGAGCTAATAGGGGCAAATGCAGAGCCAATTTTAATTTTTTTTTTGTCCCAAAACTGTCTGATCTGCTGTGGAGAAACACGAGGATCGAGCTCTGGCACCCTGTCCGTGGAAAAGCGACAACAAGGATAGAGTGATTTCTCAGGATCCCCATTTTACTGATATCTGGCAGGTAGCGGGGACAATTTACGTGTGGTATTAAGCAGCTTAAGCAGTGCGGAACAAGAACCCAAGCTACAGACCTTCATGTCGCCCCCTGAACATCTTTCAATCGTTCTGGCTTTCTGGCTGTGTCCTTCTCTTGGGGTTAAGAAGTCTGATGAAAGCACTTAAGGGCTGATATAATTCCCTCTCACAGAAGATAATGGAATTTAGCCACACGACGTCTTTCATAGGGGCTCCCCTCTTCCTCTCACTCTCTCTCTCTCACACTCTCAGGTCAAAGGTTTTCCTGTTCGTCCTCATGCAGCTGTAATTGTTACTCTGTTATCTCTTTCTGTTCTTTTATTGTCACTTTTTGTTCTTTTCCTTACCTTCTCCGCAGAGGTTTCGGGGGAACAGCCTGAATATTTACACTTGCCCCGAACCTGCTTACTGCATTACTGTTGCCTCGCGAGGTAAGATGATGCGAGGTAAAACTATATTCACATTGAGCTCCCAATGTGTTCGCATCCTATTCACGCCCTTGTTCCGCCTCATTTTCTTGGGGTCCTTGTTCTCTGGGATCTCTCTCTCTTTCTTACACCTTCTCTCTATCGCTACGCCTCTCCCATTTGGGTCTGGACCCAGCTGGCCTATAACACGTATTGATTGACCATGTAAGAGGAGAGCAAGAAGACAAGAGAGAAAGAGAGAGAGAGAGAGAGAGAGAGAGAGAGAAAGGCAGGCCTGGCAGGCTCCAACGCACAGAGACAAAAATAGTACACCAGGAGTTCAAACTGAATAGAGAGAGAGAGAGAGAGAAAGGGGTGGGGGCAGGGACAGTAGATAGATTGGGGATAAAAAGAAAGAGTATATGTTAAAGATGGCAGATATGGGGCAGGAAAAAAGACAGCGTGTATTAGGGGTGGTCTTAAAAAAATCAAGGCAGCTGGAAAAGAAGGAACTTGTAAACTTGGTAAATGACAAAAACTCTCCTTTTCCATTGCCCATCTCAATGGTATTTTTGGAGGGAGGGTTTTTAGAATGAAGGGGTGTATCTAATTGAGCAAACAAGCCCAGTATAAGGTCCAGAACTGCTAACTGCTATTGCTTAGAGCACATTTAAAAAGCAAAGCTGTAAGTCTACATAGGCATAGTTGAAAAACAAAAACAAATCACCTCTACATTTTTTGCAAAACTGCATAAATGTACCTATACATATTCACATATCATACAAAACACTTTTATCGTAGTGTATAACTAATATGTATCCAGTTATGTAGTAAACTTGCCTGGTAGCTCACCTGGTACATTTGCAAATGCATTATGGTAGGTGGTATAATTTTTCCAAAATGCATTAACTTTTATCACCGATCACCAGACAGTTTCCAACCTGCTTCGATATGTACAACAATTAACATTAATTATAAAACATTGCCAGATTCATGTTTATCCATTTTGGGATAAAACAGAATGCACTGTTAGCACCAAGCCCTGGACATTTCACATTGTAAGTGTTGCAAAATGTGCAAGAAGCAATTTAATAAATGAGTCTTAAGTTGTTAGGTGTGACTTTAAAACCTCTAGTTCCAATTCCAAAATCTGATTGGATGAGCAATATTCTAAATATCCAGTATATGCACACCACATATTAGTTAAACTCATGCAAAAAGTTGCACCACATTTGAATGTCTAAACTACAGTCACTCCTACATGTAAATAACATCCATTGAGAAAAATACAAAAATATATAATGGTATAGCAAAATCTCTATGTTTTGATGTCTTTCTATTGTTAGGCATTATATACATCAGCCCTAGCCTATAGCCTTTTGCATGCATGGATTTAGACAGAAAGATAGGCTGTCAGTAGTCTGACAGAAGAGTGTTTGGGCTCATGAATTTTTGATAAACTCATGGATTATGTAAAGCAGTGAGCGTGCTCACATACATATGCATGCTCTCAGTTATGCCATGATGCATACTATTGATAATTTGCCTCAGGTCATATATTTTTCCCAGATAAGCGCGCTTACAGATGATGTAATGAATGTGTCATTACACATCAGAAGAACTAAACAACATGCACAATGTTCTACTGAAGCTGTATGCCAAACATGTGAGGAAAGATTGGAATGCTAGTTCATTGTCTAGTCTCCAGCAAATTACAGTAGTATGTGAACTGTTCTTACCATAATGTATGTGTAACAGACTTTTTGCTTTCCGATTATAGCTTCTGTTACATTGAAATATTAACTTTTGCTTCTAGACTGTATGTGACAGCCAGACCAGATCTGATGTATACTCTAATCAAAACTTACCACTCAGCCGAAATAATAATTAATTTAAATTAATTTAAAAAGATAATAAAAATAAATAAATAATCATTTTAAAAGCATCGTTGATTCAGTTCAGAAAATCGGTCTGAATGATTTGTGTGTGAATTGGACAGATGTGGTTCTAAAGTTTAACACAGTAACTCAATGATTCAGCTGCAATGGTTAAGAGCTTAATGAAGGGGAATATGTATCGAAGGGGAAATCTATCACTTTTAGGATACTTGTATCGTACTTCTATGGTGTCTGTATTGAAGCTTGAAAGCCTTCATTCACTTTCAATATATAGTACAAAAAACAGTCAAGTTGTTCTCCAATATTCAACTTTTGTGTTCAATGGAAGACAATTCATTGAGTCAACTATCCATTTGAACTGTTGAAATGTTTCTAACTAATGATCTAAACAATAACTCATGCGGTTTAATGACACATTTGATGGTAGCGCTATCACCCTCTTGAGTACAGTGGTTTGCTTGTGCATATGTGTAAGCTCGTCAGTGTAATCCGGGATCACTAGCCTGTATAATCTACTACATCAACTCGACCCCTGTTGTTTACATTATCCCCATGCCAACCAGCAGTAATGCTATTATGACAGCACAGGACATCAACAGGCTATCATATTGCATTCCAGCCGCTTGACGCTCCTCTAATATTATTTTCACATGCTTCTCTCTTCTCTCCTATCGACATACAGTAGAACTAAATCTGCCTCCTAAATCATAAAACTGCCTAACTAACTTCCGCTATGACAGAATGCCAACCTCAAAGTGATTTTTACCAAGTGCAATGAACCTTACTGGTTTAATTGAACAGGTCTTGGGTAGCAAAATGGGAGTTTAAATAAATTTGCCATTTCTCTCCAAGACCTACATTCATTAAGGAGCCTTTCCCCCCTTTCCTTTCTCTATCCATCTCACCCCCTTTCTTTGTTTCAATGTCCCTCCCCCCATTCCCCTCATTAAAGCGGGACCCTGAGAGTGCTTGTCACTGCTTCTCATTTATTTTCATTTAAATCCCGCGCAGCTTTATTGAGCCACAGCTTGGCGGTGGGCACCTTGGGATCGGTGATTCTCCTAAAACACAAAACCACCAATTTCTGCAACACACTCGCACACATATCTCAGAATGCAGAGTGACAGCAGCCCATCACCACAGACACACATTGGCACAACTGCCATGGCCTTGTTTTACCACAATGAAAGGCTTTCCAAGCCACTAATTGAAGAGTACAAACTCCAGTGTTTATAGTGGAAAGTCGGTGGTGCTGTACGAACGGTTTTAGGAAGATAGTGTAAGCTTTCATGATGGCCTGTGAAGCGCAAACTGACCTGGTGTCATCTGTGATTACTTAACCCTTCAACTTCCTGAGAGAAACACATTCAACCTTAGCTAAAGCATTTAAATAGCCTTCTCAGCTAAAGTCTTCAAAATAACACTCACACAGGCAAGGCTTGATAATCTCATGAGCTACAGAAATCTTTTTTGGGCATCATAAAATGAACATTTGATGACTAAAAATGGTATCTAGGTAGGCATCTCACTTGGTTTTAAAACTGTGATGTCCAAAATCGATGTCTGGGTAGGCAGCCCACTAGGTTTCAGAACACAGATAGCACCACAAAAGACATTTCAGAGATGTTCGATATCAGTAATATTACACCAAACGATCAATCTTAAATAAAGTCATTGAATTTCAAGTTATCATTACAGTACTTTCGGCCACGATGGATTGAAGTTAGGCACAACGGCATAAATCGATTTGAGTCCTCAGCGAACATCGCATTACACCAACTGCCAAGGGCACGTGCAATAGATTTATTTACAGTCCTGTCATGTACAGATTTCCCATGTATATAGTCCTGCATGTAGCGCCATAAATCATTTTTTCATCAAATAACCATAAATGTTCTCAAGATCATAGATTCAGCCCCAGCTGCATTGGGATATATTTGTTAACATATGGTCATATTTCTCTTATGAGCTTGCCTATGCACACGTGTGTGTATGTGTGTGATGGTTACGGACCTGTACAGCACAGTTCCACTTGACATATCTTTATTACAGGAGGCTGTGTTATGGCATAGGTGTGTGTGTGTGTGTGTGTGTTACACCAAAGACCTGTCCGCAGTCATTGGAGAAATTCATGTTTCTCGGAGGCTATTTTAAAAGCCATTGAGCACAAGCACAATGAATGAGTAAAAGGCCATAAATCTACTCTTTAAACCAACATGGCCGCCTCTCTGGCCCAACTAATGCTCTCACACCCCATTACACTCTGCACATTAAACGCCTGCGTTATTAACCGGCCATAACCCTGGGATAAAAAACCAACCCGACATGGCCTGATTAGCACCCTTCTCCACTTTTAGAAAATGGCCAGAGAGACAGAGACCAAGAGGAGAGGAGAGGTAGAAAACAAGCCACAAAGTGAGTGGCAGCCTCATTGTCTGGGCGTCCCATTGTTGAGAATGCTTTCAGCAATACCCTCCCTACATCTCTCCAACGAATCTCCCTCTCTTCTTCTCTCCAGACCCCTCCACCCCCTTCTAAATCCAATCATCAGAGAGGCATGCAAACAAAAGCAGACATCTTTCTAGCGGCGGGACGGGGCTTAACCCCTCCTGCTTGTCCCTGACTTTGTTTAATACGATTATTACATCCAAATAAACTCCTAAATTAGGTGTTCACAAGTGTGTTTTCACACTTAAATGTATGCAAATATACTCGCACACTTTACAGGGTGCAGTAATACAGATTAGGACCACTTGCGTGGAAATGCGACTGGAATAAGTGCAAAAAGGTGACTGCAATAAGTGAACACACAAGCACAATTTTACCATCAAGGATGAAGTGTCTCTTTCTGCAATTCTGTTTCCCTTGCAAACAGACACACATACGCATTATCCTGCATGCATGCACGCGCATCTTCAAACACTTCTCTATAGCTGTATCAACTCTTCAGTCTTTTAAGAGACTCCGATTTGAACCGTAGGGAAGAGAAACACGAGTGGGAAATGTTGCAAGCTGCACATTTTTACGGCTGGCAAGACAAGTGCAGGCGGTACAGCGCAGGCAGGGTCTCGCAATTTGACAAGAACACAACTGCATGTATGCTCCGCTCAAACGGCCTACAAACGGCATGTCAACGGACCGCGCCAACAAAACCGCAGGGCTGCCGTCAACCAAACATTCCTGAAACGGCTCGCTGCATGCCTGCAGCCATGAACCACAGCAAACCTTTCGGAGCTAGCTGGATCTGTGTGTATGTGTGTGCATGCATGTCTTTGTGTGCTGTCCAGGGACAGCTTTACCTCAGCAGCAGTTCTTCTGTGCTCCTCATGGAGACAGCGCTGTTCGCGGTGGATGGGTATCGCATGCTGTCCACACACACACTCGGCACAAAGCCCAGCTCAGACGAGTGCTCCAACATCGCCGTTACTCCGAACGCAAGCATGCACTACACACTCACACAATCCTTGTGCTTTCAGTTGTGGCGAGTGTACGCTGGCCCTTTCTCTAGCGTTTGAATCCTCTCTCTCTCTCTCACACAGTAACACTCCCACCCATCCACCCTCACCGGCTCCCTCCTCCTTCCCCTTGTCCCTCCCTCCTCCCGTCTGATTCACTGGGCTGTGATAACCCTTTCTGACAGCTCATGTTGTTTTTGGGCCAATGCTAGTGCTGTTAGCCTGGTGCTGGCTAGCACTGAGAAGCCTGCTGTGGTCCAGGATGCCCAACACCCCTTAGGAGAGCTCGTATCTTGTATCTGTACAAGAATAACAACTAAAGAAAGTGCCATTTGAACACCTTAAAGAAGTAGGCGAAACTATAGACAGGTCTGGTACAACAATTTTGTATCTCTCAAGAACGTCCATATTTGTCCTCATATTATTTGTCAACATATGCAATAGAAAGGCAGCAGAGATGGACACAAGAATGTGTCTTTTGTGAATGACCCTGGGCATATTAAAATAGGTTATGCGGAAGAAATGTGAATGAACCATACTGAGAGGTCTACTTAAAGAATAACTTTGCTTGTTTTGTTTGTATTGCTACAATGTTGACACTTGGTAGTATATATAAATGTTAGCTGCATCCAGATACTCCTTGGATATTATTAATTGGCAAAAGTCTACCAGATGATGCATATGATGTGTGAATAACATGGTGAAAGAGCAAGATTGTTCATTTACCATGGTGATGAAATTATGGTACAATTTTTTAAAAGGTTATACCGTAAACTGGACTTGTCTTCTCTTGGTCTGAGTGTTTTATCCCATTTAGTGTGCCAAGTTTTGAAAAAGTTCAGTGATTCAGGGTTAGGTTTTGCATCAATGCTACTCATGAACTTTGTTTTTTTGTGTTTTGTTTCTTACTGAGACAACCCCAGAGACTTTTTGAGGACCACTGTTTTGCTAAATTAGTTTTGCGGTGGGAAAGCAGAAAATCAACAGGGACGTGGATTAAGGTTCTGAGTGTAAGTGTTTTATGTGCAGTTCTAAGAAGCCCATTTTTGCTCCCAATGGGCACATTTTGTTAAAGAGTCACACTCATCTGAAAATAACCTCTTGTCATTGCTCTTTCTTTTCACCATCTGTGCTTACCCCTCCATCTCTCTCTCATTCTCTCTATTCTAGAAAAACATATTTACCTCCTCTCTCTTTAAAAGTCTCCTCCCTTCACAAGTTTCTCACTCCCTCTCTTTTCCAAATGGCTGCAGATCTGCCTGTTTAAAAATGCATTGTGTTTATTACGGCTCATGAAAGTTTCATCGCGAGAAAAACACATCAGAGGATCAAGGGCACCGATTCATTAAAGGACAAAACTTTGCGGTGCACCTTGCACTTTTGGCTATGATCGTTCACAACACTTGCAATAATTGCCAGAGTAATTTGTTTACCAAACACCTGCGGTCCTGAGGTGCCCCATCAATGTCCTATATCTGTACCTACTGCAATATATGCTGACCCCATAACTTCAAACTCCTCCTACGTTGATCTGGAATCTGCATTATGCTGACCAGAGTGATTCCGATTACAGATGTCACGCAAGTGAAATTGGTTAGGAGTGTAAAATAACCAGTTCCAAATGCTTCATCTGCCACCTCCTTTTCTATCTCTCCATCTGTCTTTTTCTATCGTCAGCCCCTCTGACAGTCTCACATGATCTAGTAAGTCTAAATGTAATTGTTGTCCAGCATTGAGTGTTTCTGAGTGGCAGGCATATAGTTAAATGTGGGCAGGAAACTTAACAGCTAGATGAAATGCCAAATGCATTACCAATCATTCAAACAATTTTTCATTGTGACTCGCAAAAGCATGTTATTTTTTGGCAATTGTTTAGCAACTGGAAAATCTACCCTTCTGTCTGCGTGAGGGTTGAAGTCAAGCTGTTACTGACAGCCAAAAATAAAATATATGCCAGGGGTGATAACTGGTTTCCTATGATCTATGGCAATGGAATTTGATTAGTCGAGTCTGAGGCAGATGCCTGATCACACTTAATAGGTTTAGTCCATAGGGCCCATTATGAGTGATTAGTGTAATAGAAGAGAAGAGAAGAGAAGAGAAGAGAAGAGAAGAGAAGAGAAGAGAAGAGAAGAGAAGAGAAGAGAAGAGAAGAGGACCACACTCAATTGGTTGAGTCCATAGGGCCCATTATAAGTGATTAGTGCAATATAAGAGAAGAGAAGAGAAGAGAAGAGAAGAGAAGAGAAGAGAAGAGAAGAGAAGAGAAGAGAAGAGTCCAAATGAGATGAAACAGGATGAGAAAAGATAAAACAAAATGACAAGAGATGTGACTAGACGGGGAAAGACAAAAAGGGTATAGACAACAAAGATGACGAAATAAGGAAAACAAAAATTAAAAGGAAATGGGTAAAAAGGAAAACATGAGGTGAGGCAAGAGAAGAAAAGAAAAAAGAATAACAAGAGGTGAGACAAGATGAGATAAAATGAGAAAAGAAGAGACAAAATGAAAAGGAAAGAATAGAAGTAAAAAGATGAGGACACAAGAATAGGAAGGATAAAATGAAAACGGGAATTGAAATTAGATGAGACAAAGGGAAAATAATAAGACAGATGAGAAAAGATGAGATCAAATGAGAAGATAGACAAGATGAGACAAATAAAATGATAAGAAGAGAAATAAAGAGACGAGTACACAATAAGATAAGAAATGAGGAGTGACAAGCTCAGAAAAGATGAAAAGAGAAGTGACTAGGCAAGACAGAACAAAAAGCTATGCCGAAAAAGTGTTGTGAGAGAGATCTTTGCATGTATAGACAGTGCCCTGGGACAATACACACACACACACACACACACAAAGGCAAAACAGGCCAATTATAAAATCATTTACAGTCCATCGCACAAACATAACATTCTCTGTCAAATAGTTGTATTGCATTTACAGTTTGATGAAATGACCTAGTTAGAGTATCTTCCTGCCTCTCCATCCTCTGTACTTTGCTGCATTATTCCCTCTCTCTCAATCCTTTATTCAGTTTGGTCTGTATGACACTATACCGTTCTGCTGCGTTGAATACCTACTCTCTTTCTCTCACTCTCACTCTCTTCTGCCTAACTATCTTGTCTATAACGGTGATTAAAAGGTCAATGCCCAACTCCTAGCCATAACAGCCCATCTTGAATGGCTGTCTATGTGGCAACTATTCACTAGGCTACTCTTTTGGGTATTTCATCTCAGAATAGTCCTGAAATGTCCAGGTAAAAACTGGGTTTATTGTTCCCTCAGGTGCTTCCAAATACAGTCTTAGCAGGCACATTGTGCACATACTTGAATTGAAAAACAGTTTTAACAGAACACAGCCAAATACAGGGGGACGAGATGTTTTTTTTTTAATATCTAGGCTTGTCGCCAGTTATTGATAAGTACAATATTAAAAAGACATAAGACATTTTTACAATGGCACAGTGACACAAGATCAATTTTAACTTAGTCACAGCCGCATTCAGACTCTGTTCACTTACTGCAGCAGTATTTGAAGTCATTCATCTGTTATTGCATGATAATAATATTGTAATAATATTGTAATAAGCAGTAAAAACAAGCAAAACTGTGATTTGTCACTTTACGTCTCAAGCAGACAGTCTCTTCCTATCTAAATGATTGGTTCTTGGCCATTATATGCTGTAAATGGAACTATACAATGGTAGGTTGTAAAGGGTAATGTGCTTCCAGCTGGTCATTAAAAAATAAATGCATAAGTATGATCAGGACCCTGATTTGGAGTCATTTTTACCAGAAGATGTTCTTATAGCGTCTAAAGCTTCTAAGAAAATGAAAAAAAAAAAAAAAAAGTAAAAGAGTAGCACCAGTTTCAGTAACCTGGATGAACGGTCTAATATATAAAGCTGTTATGAATTATTGGTTCTATTTGACCGTTGAATGCCATGACTAACCAATCGGAATCAAGTATTCTGGAGGGCAATAATAGAAGGGTAAAATAAAGGGCTGTTCACATCAAAGATGATACCTGTAACCATACCTATATGGGCATTCACACCAATAGATGATAACATTCTGTTTATTTAAGTGAGAGTGTCACTTTAGATGGTCAATCTCTTTAAAGTCGCATGGATTCTGATTGGCTGCCATTTATGTTTTACATGATTCAAACAATATTGTTTGTCTGTTACGGTATCATTGTAACACTGGTGTGGTAATCGTCCTTGATGTAAACAGTCCTGAAACAAATGACATTTCCTTTGAGAACAGCTGAACGATGGAGTTTTTGGCATATTTTGCATGACATGCACTGGACATGCAATGCCATTTGTGGCACCAATAGCACTGAGACTTTGCAAGTGTGTGTGTGTTTCCTAAAGCAGGTCAGGCTGACGCAATTCACAGAGGCTCTGCCTTTATTATTAAATGTTATTGAGCCTTAAAAAGATGGAATATCAAAGGAATATCCCAGAGGGTGGAGAAAGGGACAACGAGAGTGAAATGTAAGGTGTTTTTGAGAGTTCTTGAGCTAACATTAATAAAATAAGGATTACCTGACGTCAGCACTATGCCATTTAACCTATTCAAAACAGCATTTGGCTCTCTTTGACCGCCACTTTCAGATTATTTTACCTCCTTTTGTCTCTCTGTAAAGCCTAAAAACCTTTCATCTCTATCAGAATGTAGCCCTTGTGTGACCCTCAGGAAAAGGAAGACCCTCAATTCATTCCCCCACTCTTTCTCGTTCTGCAGGAGGAATGCACCAAAACACAGATGAATAATTTAGTTTTTAGTTTTTTCTTTAAAGAAAAGGTTTGACGCAGCAGTTTGGAAGAAATAGCTGCTATAAAGCATGCATGAGATACACGAGTCCACAACCAGATTGCTGATATGAAGAATTAATCTTATCTTTAAAACCCATGACAGGACAACATGAAAGAACGGCGATGAATGGTTCTTAAGTTTGTAGCATTCGGATAACCCTATTACGGAGATGAGTTGAGATAAATCTCCTATTGTTCCTGTGAGAATGTTATTACAGCCAATCAAATACAAACAGTGCCCCTTTTTAATTCAAGACAACCAATCTGCAGAGATTAAAGACACAAAAACCCAATCCTTGAATGACAGTTAGAGTGAAATGTTCGATGAGCATTAATGACTATTCATGATGCTGTTCCTGGCAGATCAAAGGTTTGGCAGGAACTGTGTGTGTGTGTGTATATATATATATATATATATATATATATATAGGAAAGAGAGAAGCTCATAAGAAATTTAAAAGCTTGTTAATCTTCAACAGCTGGTGCGTCTTGAAAACATATAGTAGAGACTTAAATGGGACCCTGTGACTGGATCCACCAAAACTTAGAAAATATAAACTTAGGCTTGAACCTTGGGCCATTTTTTAAGAAATTTTCAGTAGCACTTTATTTTACAGTCCTGTTCCTTATGTACATACAATGTACTTATTATAATAATTACAATAACTATGTAATAACTAGGTACTAACCCTGAACCTACCCCTAAACCTAACCCTACCCCATGTAGTTACCTTGTATTACCAGAACTTTCTTAGATAAATACACTGTAAGTACACTATAAGTACATGGAAGTACACGTACTGTAAAATAAAGTGCAACCAAATTTTCTTACCACTGGAGCAATTGATATGATCAAAGCAATTCAAGCTATTCACACAGATCATCTTGCTTTCAAAAACCATATGGAACAAAATTAGATTGGAAGAGAACTCTAGAATTTGAAGGCGCATTTTTCGCATTTGAACTTCTTTTGTTTAAAAACATAGCATGCATGGCGTAAGACACTGATAAACAACAAGACGTAACAACATGGCCAAATCCATGTGTATTTAGTGACTTTTCTTTGCAAATATTTATACATGCTTGTGATTTATTCCATTAGCTCATGAAATATAATCAATATTTAATTCAATTAAAAATGTAAATCCATAAATAAACAAATATTAATGTAATGTAATATAATAAGATCCTATCCAAAGACCTAACCCAGGCCAAAACCTGGTACTGGTTTGTGTGGTTAAACCCATGATGGATGTGATGTGATGTGGTCTAACCACAGAGCTTGTGCTCACAAACAGTTTAAGCTGTACCAGAGAGGATTTTTTTTTCTCCTTGTCCTCCCATTCACACATGCACACGTGCTTGAACTTCCAAGTGATACACAGAATAAGACAGCCAGTCGGGCATGTTCTATTTTAAGCTATTAGCAGACAGAAATTAATTTGTCACCTTCCATTAGAGGCCTGATTCTGGAGTTCTGTCTCCTCAATTATTTCCTCAACACACACATACACACAGCGAAAGCCATTTGTCCCAACTATTTATATGGAAAATGTTGTTTTTTCTCCCTCTACACTGTATTCAGGTCCATATTTGAACTCTGTTTGTGTAAGTGTGTATGCATGTGTTTGTGTTTGCTTCCAAAGTGAAATAAGGACTATTGTGCTTCTGGGTGTAAGAATGTCTGTGTAGACACTTCAAAGCTAGCATACTCTCTCTAAGAATGACAGGAAAACAGAAGGTAGAGAATCTGTTTATTAGGATGCTAACGAGAGGGAGAGAGACGGCTTTTTCTTATTCTTTCTGGGTATTTTTGGCTTCTGAGAAGCATCAAAATACTCTAAATATATCCTTCTCTCTGTGCATTTCAAAATGCATCAGAAGACGATTCATATTACTCAGATAATTCTCTATATATTGAGTGCTGTTTTCAGGTTAACAATTGTGATGTCACAACCATATGAAGAGAACCTTGCTAAGCAAGCTAGTTATTTTCAATTAAACTGTCATTTATAGCTATAGTAGCTACCTGAATTAAGCAAGTCTACCATACTTGGAGAATGCTAGCAATTAGCATTCCCATTCATCTCAACAGCACATGAGCATGCAAATTTATGAATATTCAACCCTTGGACAAGCGTGCTTGTGGCAAAATTTTAGCAAAATGATAATACACTGCTTATTGCATAGTTCATGACACTCAGTCCAGTGAATGGCACCAATAGACAGATGAATGTGAAGATAGGGATATTTTATCACCTTTTTAGGCTCCAGTAGTTTGTGAATTTCTCAATATCAATAATTTTTGCAGCTTAGTTTCCCTAAATGGGTGAAATGAGGTGGCAATTTACATTGTGGACATGCTTTGCATGTGTGTTCAGTTTTAAAGGTCGGA
Source organism: Carassius auratus (assembly GCF_003368295.1). Classification (NCBI taxonomy): domain Eukaryota; kingdom Metazoa; phylum Chordata; class Actinopteri; order Cypriniformes; family Cyprinidae; genus Carassius; species Carassius auratus. Next base: position 16,636,649 of record NC_039271.1, read on the forward strand.
AAGTGGAATTCATCCACACACACACACATGAACACATGCATGACAATGATGGCGGAGGCCAGAGGCTCAACTCTAAGAGAGATTGCACATTTCTTTCACCCGTACCTCACAAACGAACGAGTGATTCTCTCTCTTCAGTTTGAAGGAAGCATTCCTCTGGCTATGAGGCTGTCATCCTGCCATTCATGTCTGGACTAGTTCATCTGCTCTGTGTGTGTCTGGGAAGCACTAAAATAGCTCAAATTCTACTATACTCTGCTCTATTTTTGGGATCAACCACCCAGAATACACTTGAACATTGTGTGTGTTTTAATATGCAATCACTCTAGGGATTGTGTACCTATATGCTATGAAAGTGTGTGTCTGTGTGCATGTGAGAGAGGTTAATGGCTTAGTCCATAACTGGTCAAATCCAATAGGCGTGTTTGACGACTGATGGACCTGTCTGGACAGAGTGTGTGTGTGCGTGTGTGTGTGGAATTTCTAGGCAGAATGATCCAAGCGAGAGACATGTTCCTCCATCGGCTTTCTGAACTGACAACATTTTGCACTCACATTCATTGTGACACTGCATCCTCTTCCAGAAACATCTTACATAACATGGGCACACACAAACTCCCTCCCCCGTTTTATACACACCATCCAACAGTAAATGCTAAATGACTAAAATGAGTCAAAGATTCTACAGGTTATGACACTGCAACAGGAAGCTTCATTAAAAAGCTTATATTGTGATGTTGATTTAATATTAAGCTCAAAACGTAGTTAATGGAATGACAATTCATTATTTACTTTCATGTCATTCCAAGTTAAATAACATCACGCGATTCTCGAGTCTCATTTGAGCTGGCAGTCCAAACATGATGTGTCAAGACTTTGAGTGCCATCGGTCACGTCTAGTGACGACTGTAACTGATGTTATTATGGTAAACAAAAACGTTTTGTTTTTTTAAGTAAAACAAAAGTAAATAAAAATAAAATAACAATAAAACAAAGCAACAAATAAAATAAAAATAAATAAAAAGACAATGAAAGAGTAACATAATTGGGGACAGCTAAAAATAAAGTATAAATTTTTAAGACAAAAAAAATAAAACTAAATAAAACAAAACAAATACTTTACTAACATTTCTAGCTAAACAAAACAAAAAGAAATTGAAAGAAAAGATTATAACAATAAATAAATACATAAATACATAAAACAAGATGTAAATAATAATAATAAAACGTAAATCAAATCTATTCAAATTAAAATTTCAAAACAAAACAAAGAACTAATTTCCACTAGCAAATTTTGCATTTAATTCAACATCTTACTTGCTTCTTTATTATCGTGAATATTACTAGCAAGTACTGCTGAAAATAGTTTTCAAAGTAAATCCTTCACCAATATTACTATTTCTATTTCTATTACTAATTTTACTATTATTATTATTATTATTACTAATGTATTTGTAGATTTTGATACATTATATATTGTAAAAGTTAAAACCTATGCCACAGAACAAATACAAATGTACCAATATGACAGTGAGGAAATACTGACTGAATTTTCTTTTTTGGCTGAACCATGCAATGTAAATTTAAACGTGAAATGACTGCAATATACTGAGCACATGCTTTGTCCGAGTTGCCTCTCATCTTCCTGTAAAACACATAAGCCTTGCTTTTCTCCATAAATATACTCAAATGAAGTGAAATAGCAGTCTCTTTTCTCTCTGTATGTGACAGGCCACTCTGTGCTGTCTAACTGATTTAGCTATTAAGGTCTGAGTCACCGTACGCATACACATCCACACAAGTCACATCTCCAGTATCCTCCTCTCAGATCTCATAAATATTAATCCCCTGTGAGCTCATTAGCATAGCAGCGCTGAGCTGCACCGCCATCTAGTGAGACACTTCTTCTCATGAATATTCAGAGTGAGGGGGGGCCCAGCGGTCATTAGTGTTGAAAAATCGGAGACAATAACCCAATCAGGAGTGAGGGACGGGACTTTGTGTGCGAATGTGTAATTAAGCAGAGCATTCAGACTCGTTCATGGTATTTCTGATTAGAAGCCTTCGTTTATTCGAGAAAAGTGTCTGAACTGGGCTAGATGAACAACAAATGCAAATATTTTAGTGAAATGCACAACAGTACACAATGAATGAATGCAAATATGAGGCTGTTCCACTGTGAGGGTATTAGTGACGTGACGCAGTGTTCGTTTAAAAGTATTATGCTTTATAGATGCCGGTATTAAAGGCTTAAGACAGTAAGATGTTCTCCTTGTAGGTGGGATGTGATGTTTTTGGATTTCCTGTATTATGCATTTAAATTTACATTGTGTATTGGGTTTTTTTATGTAATGTTCCAACGGCTGTTGGGGGCCACTAGCGTTTTTGTGTGCGTACGTAATGTCAGACAGCTGTTTCTCGATCCAGAACATCTGTGAGGTATTAGGATTGTGAGCAACAGTAGGGCAGCACTCCAAGGTCTCACGCCTCATATCACTCAGCCTACACCAGGCCTCACCGTGGAGCTCGTCCAGGTGCCTCCCTCTAAAAACGGTGACGGGGTGCTGTGGTGCAGCTCATTCAGAGGGCTGCCTAACGAACCTTTCACAAGGCCTCACCTCGGGTGGTTCATTCAGATGACTACAAATGCTATTCAGTGAAAAACAAACACTAGCCGGCTATTGTAAAATGTGAAATTGTTACTGTGGAATACCAATGGTTATGAAGACACAAGTCAAGAAACAATCTGGCTCAGCAATTCATGTAGAATTGGTAACTGCTTAGCCATGTTTATTTACTATATATTTAGATTTACACAATATTATATATATATATATATATATATATATATATATATATATATATATATATATATATATATATATATATATATATATATTTTTTTTTTTTTTTACAAATGACTATATTATTGTATATTTGTTTGGCATTTCATTTATTGTCGGTCTACACCCTTTAAATTCACTTACTGAAATCACAACAGCAGTAGTATGGTGTAACATTTATTTGAAACGCATGTATTTGGTACTTGCTACATTATATCTTTACTTTTTCCTTTCATTATTGTCATGAACATTTGAAAACTAGGCTCGGATGTTTCTCTACATTGCTTTTTCCATGCCGGACTATAAATCACACTTTTTTACATAATTTTGCTGGTCCTGCTACTTATAGTCAGGTGCAACTTACCAAGAACCAAGAGAAAACATTACCGTCTACAGCCGCGAGAGGGCGCTCTATGCTGCTCAGTGCTCCTGTAGTCTACACTGAGCAGCATATAGCACCCTCTTGCGGCTGTAGACGGTAATATTTTCTCTTGGTTCTTGGTTCTCAATAAATGCAACTTAAGCCGCATTTCCACCGCAGGAACTTTACCCAGGAACTAGGGACTTTGGCCTGGTACACCGCAGGAACCAGGAACTAAATAAAGTTCCGGGTAAAAAAATGCCCCTCAGAAAGTCCCTGCTGGCGAGGTAGTACTTTTTTAAAGTTCAGGAACTTTCGGGGGTGGGACTTTGGCGCTAAACATTCTGATTGGTTGAGTTCACGCAGCATTGGTTGAGTTCAACCACCATTTATTCGGATCAACATTTTCAAAATATTACTATTATTGTGTCATGAAATGTAATTTTAAAAGTATTTCAGGCGAGAATGTAGTTGTTTAAAATTCAAATCTGATGTTTATTTATATAGACAGCGCCTATTTAAAAATGTGTTTCGCCGATCTCTGAGACGGTGAACTCCACGTGATCAGCGGGAGCTCAGTCCTCATGTATCCGCAGAGAGCAGCCTCATCTCGGATAGACCTTCTGATATGTGCCGCTGGCTCTGATGTCTCTTTAGTGGTTAAACATAAAATATAATTCAGCTGCGGGGTAAATCTAACAGGTTTTCTCTGGTCTGTATTCAATTTATCTATATGTTAAAATGAAAATAAAAAAGGCAAATTTATATAATATTTCGTTTCATTGTAATGTCTGTATATAACGTTACACATATCCCTGAACTAAGTACATTTCTGCAGCTGTTATTTTGTTTTAATGAAAACGAAAGGAGGCAGTGGTATTTAATATCCTATTTCGTGTTAATTTATATATACTGAGGGGAAAATTGCTTTAGCCAAAGCCATCTGAGTTCACGCAGCATTGGTTGAGTTCAACCACCATTTATTTGGATCATTTTCAAATATTACTGTTATTGTGTCATGAAATGTAATTTTAAAAGTATTTCAGGCGAGAATGTAGTTGTTTAAAACTCAAATCTGTTGTTTATTTATAAAGACAGCGCCTATTTAAAAAATGTGTTTCGCCGATCTCTGCGACGGTGAGCTCCACTCGATCAGCGGGAGTTCAGTCCTCATGTATCCACAGAGAGCAGCCTCTCCTGGGATAGACCTTCTGATGTCTTCCGCTGGCTCTGATGTGTCTTTAGTGGTTAAACATAAAATATAATTCAGCTGCGGGGTAAATCTAACAGGTTTTCTCTGGTCTGTATTCAATTTATCTATATGTTAAAATGAAAATAAAAAAGGCAAATTTATCTAATATTTCGTTTCATTGTAAAGGCTGCATATACACATATCTCTGAACTAAGTACATTTCTGCAGCTGTTATTATGTTTAAATGAAAACCAAAGGAGGCAGTGGTATTTGATACCATGTAGTTACGCTGCTGTTTATAGATTTACCAGACTTGCGTAGTTGCAGACATCACACTCCCCAGTCGAATGCACAAAGTCTGAACTAACTACCGATGATGCACGTCCAAAATCAGCGTACTTTTTTTTTTTTTTTTTTTTTATCAGCGGTACTTTGTATTGAGAAACGTGCGCGGACCTACGTCACCAGTCATTTGCCTAATCTTCCCGGTACTTTACACCGCGGTGGAAACGCAGAAAGCAACAGGTCTGGGGGGAAAAAGTTCCTGGGAAAAAAAGTTCCTGGTAAAAATGTTCCGGGTAATTTCGGTGGAAACGCGGCATTATAGTCCAGTGCAACTTATATATGTTTTTTTTTCCTCGTCATGACGTATTTTTGGACAGATGCGACTTATACTTCGGTGTGACTTATAGTCCGAAAAATACGGTAACTCCAGGTCATCGACACCAAGCTTCGTTGCCATTTATTTCTAGGAATTAAATGCTTTTTCTGAATCTTTAAAGTCTCTCCGCCAGCAATCGTACAGGTGCGGATATTTGTGCAACTCAGCTATTCAACACTCCAGTGTATTCAGGAGATGTTGTTCTATGGTCGGACTTCCATGGAATGAGAAACGAAATGGGGAAAAAAAATTGCAGTGAGGGGTAGACAAGCAATCCATTTAATAAGCTGTACTGTCTTAATACTCAACGTTTTTGGTCCACTGAATTATATTTGAAAAAAAAAAAACGAACGAACGATGCCAAGGTAAACGACAGAATGACAGTGCGTCTATCTATTTTCATCCGCATCAAATTAAGCCTGACTGAGGCCATCAGTCTACTCAGTACAATTTACTTTCAGTGATCTGTTACAATGTGATTTTTTTTAAAGGTTCTCAGAAGAGCGGTCTAATAATCAATCTACAGAAAAAAAGGACAAGAGAGAAAACAGGCTTATTGACATTCACAGAACACATCAACACAAGGGACGAACCTGAATACTTTTCATAAACGTTAAAGGTTTATACGTGTAATACCAAGGGACTTTTTCATAATGTTTCTTTCTCTCGCTCTTTTCCCTTCCTCTCTCAGAGTGGATTATAAATAGTGTTGATTGACAGGTCTGGTTGGATGGTAATTAGAGCGGTTGCTGGGGTGAAGGGGGCGGGTCAGTCTCCGTGGTGATAATGAGGCCGGGTCCCACACGGCCGCCATGACGGTTCGGTAACCGCTCTCTTGCACTGCCATCCCGGCTCCCATAATTATCGGTTGTTTTCTCTATGAGAACATAATCGCCACCGAGAGATGCAATTAGCTGACAACCGATTCCACCACCCCCACTTCATCTCGGCCCCCCACTGTTGTTAAAACCCCCGGTACCGGAAAAAAGGGAGTGAAAAAAGAGAAGAAGTGGTTTTGATGCAGCTTGCTATGAGGCAGTCAGTCATTCGGCATGAGGAAATCAGTGACTACACAGAGGAGCTAATTACACAGTTACACGTTCTTTTATGCCATCCTTTCTTCCACTTCCTTTCTTTTTGTTATGGCATGGATGTTGAAAAAAAAAAACATTTAAAGACAGATTAGAGGATCTCTGCATCTAAGCTGACAACTGTATTAGCCCACAGGACAGACTAAAAACTTTTTCGAATCTTATTGATAATAGAGATAATTAAACTTTATATTTATTTATTTTAATATTTATCATATAATAATATGTTTCAATTATAGCCATTTATAAAGCATTATTTTATTTTATTTTTCTACAGTGGATTTCAACAATAACTAAATATAATAATAAATATATTAATATTCATAATTGTGATATTATACATTGTAATAATACATAATACATTTTATAGTAACTTTGTTTTCTTTATTCAACATGCAACTTTATTCAATATATAATATTTAGACTCCAGATATGAAGCACTATTATTTTTTTCTATTTGTATTTTTTTATCTAAATATAATATTAAATATATTAATATTAATAATTAGAAGTCTCCATTTGTGTATGTTTGTGTGTGTGTGTGTGTGTGTGTACACACACACACACACACACACAAATGGAGAATTCTACCTCAAGTCTCTCAAGACTAGTATGGCACTGCGCCATGGGAATTTAAGTCATTGTCTTTCTTTTTCAGCACCAATTCACCTCCTTTATATGTAAATGAGGCTTATTATAGATTGCACCTTGTTCTCAAAGTCTGCACAGTAAAATTTTCCTCTGGGAGGAATTTTCCCCTTAGGCCCGAAACATACTTTACACACATACGTGAACATAAACGTGTCTAATTACGCAAGTTCGAATGAGTGTTATTCATAACCCGACGCAGGAATGCACTGCATTCTCAGCTTTACCACAAGGGGTGCTACAGCATATGTATTTACTTTAAGTTTGCTCTTTCAGGTCAACTGCCGTCTGAGATTCTGAGGCAGTACAGGATTAAAATAACGCAATAACATATTCGCCCAAGCTTCGCATCTGCATTACCATACTTTCATGAAGTATTTTCTCTGGTTGTACAATTACACACAAACAAAAGTATTTTTTTCACCTAATAATTCTCGCTAATACCCCAATAACAAACCCCTTTCCACTGCTCTCTATCTCTAGTTCATTTCCTCTCGCTCCTGAGGTGTTTTGTTATTCTTGTGAATTTCACTCGTGTTCTTTTGCACTTAGTATGCACAAAGTCACAGTAAAATTGCTGTGAACACACACAATCAGATGCACACAACTTTTGGAGTGCAAATGAACGCTGAGGTAATTCTGGGTGTGGTGCACAAGAAGCTGGGGGATTTGATCAACAATATTACAATTTTTGGCTGATTAAAGCCATATGTGCACTGGAAGAACATATGATGTCCATTACATCAATGTGTTCCTGAAAATAACAGATCTTGATGATCAATCTCCTTTTAATAAACCACACACACACACACACACAATTTTCTAGGAGCCATGCATAACTGTTAAGTGGGGTTGCCAATGGAGTCAAGACAGACAGCATATTTTATTTTGACACTAATGCAAACATTTATATGAGGGCTGTACTTATAGAGATAGTTCACCCAAAAAAAGGAAGTTCAGTTATCACCCTCAAGCTGTTCGGAACTTTATTTTCCAGCCTTTAGACATAAAAGAAGATATTCTGAACAATGTTGGTAACCGAACATTTTATTTTTAATTTTTTTTTTGGTAAAATTCAATGGCTACCATCAACTTTGGTTACCAACATTTCTTCAAAATATCTCTTTTTGATTCCAACTTCTGTGTTCAGCAGAAGAAAGAATTTCATACAGATTTGGAACAACATGAGGATGTGTAAATGATGACAGAATTTTCATTTCTGGATGAAATATCCCTTTAACTTCTAGCCAGTTGTTGACTTTTGAGAAAAAAATTTCCTTTATATTTAGTACTTTGTCATGTCATATTCATTCATTTTACTGTAACGTCCACAGCATTTTCCCAGGGTGACATATTTTTTCCTTTTCGCGAGTGCCCTTGAAAACTCGCAGGCTGTCTGTCAATCAGCCGGTTGCCGGCGGTAACCCACAGTGCACCGCTGTAACGACAGAGAGGGTGGCGAACTCTTGCAGTGGCTTTGAGTTTCTGTGTGCTGCCCTGAGGAAGAAAGCTCCTCTCCAGATGAGACGTGACAATTTATTCTTAACAGAATTCCCGATGAAAAATAGGTGTAGCTATTTCAGGATCAGCAGTTTATCAAAAAACTCTCAGCCGCTCTCTCTCACTCTTTCGATGTGTCGTCTCATTGCCGTGGGGCTGGGTTTAATGGCCCTCAGTCACAGATCTTTACCAGCCTCAACTCTGCACCCTTGACTCTCTGAGAACACCTTTTCCTCTTTTATTTCTCTCCCTCTCCTTTCCCTGTCATCTTGCTCTCCTCTCGTAATCAAAAATGGAACCTCATAATGATTTGAATTTGATTGATTTGCTAAGCTAACAACATGATACTCGAATGAGCATAAAAACTCTGAAAATATTCAAATTTTAGGCAAAATGGCCCATTTATAATTAGATGTAACTTTACTGATACGTTTCCAGTGTGGAACAACATTATCTGTCATGTATTTGAGTTTATTGCAGTGCATTCTGGGATTGTCTTCTCTATGAAAGGATTGAAATTTTTCACCAAACTCATGGAATGGAAGTCAGAAGTAAACCTAAGATGGCTTAAATATTGTCTAGGCTGGCAGTTCACCAAGGTTTTAAAGGTGCGCAAACTAGCGATCAAACCATGGTCTCAGTTAAAACAATAGAGACGTGTGTGAAACAGAAAAATTTGTATAGCAGTCAACACACTACTTCAATAGCCAGAACTCAGTAGAAATAATTGCCAAAGAAAGAAAAACAGAGAGAGACAGTCTTACCTCTGTATAGTTCCAGTCAGATCACTTGCGTCCTGCCTGTGAGAAACAAAAGAGACAATTCATTAGCTCAGTTAAAGTTACATACACAACCATTTTTGTTTAGTATTGTACAATTACATTTATGCATTTGGCAGTTCAAATCAGCTCACTGCATTCAAGGTATTCTTTTGACATTTTCTGGGAATTGAACCCATGACCTTTATGTTATCTAATGTCATATTCTGTCATTTGAGCTACAATAAAACTTCCAAATTTCACTTAAACTCGTGCACATGGCTATAAATAAATTAAAATAAAATAAAATAATTTGGTCTATAGACCAAATTGTAGCAATTTATCATTATATTTAATGAAAAACAGAAGACATTTCTGTTAATAATTATGATATTCTGTGCAAATATTATTTATAGGATTGATACTTGATACAACATCAATATGATACAAGGAAACTACTGATATTGCATCTATCCGTATCTTTAATTGTGATCAAATATGCACAGGTGCATGTGTGTATATGCTTGTGTATCTCCTTGGTTTGTGATAGTACAGCTGTCATGAGAATGTATGTGTGTGATAGTATTCAAGTGTATGTGTTTATTTCTGTAGGGGGCTTTCATGCATGGCTTTGGCTGCAGGTGCATTCAACGTCTGTAAGATAACATTTACTTCACTGCTGTCTATATTACACACACACACACACACACATTACACCCCCATCTATCCGTCTTTCTCTCACCCGTCCAATCATCCACACCCTCTCTCTCTTTCCCATCTTTCTATTCTCCTGTCATTTCAGAACATTCGGCTTTTGGGAAAACATGAATGCTGAATGTACGAGGCGAGAGGTGCCTGTACTAATGTCTCTCGCTCTCTCTCTCTCTCTCTCTCTCTCTGTGAGGAGAAGCAGATGGACATATGGAACGTCACAAGCCACTGAGCCCAAGAGAAGTGGAGATGAAAAAATGGATAGAAAGACACAGAGGAGGGATGGTACATTGTGAGCACCTCTTTCAGCCTCCTCTTGACATATTTCACGAAAAAAAAAAACAAACAAAAAAAACCCCTCAAATTCATCCCCGCTGACGATTACAAATGGCTAATACAGCACTTCATTAGCAACCGGTTCCTCTATGAATCATAATTTACATATTACGCTGACAGAGGCAAATGGTTCTACACTTTAAGTATACAGATATATCCTTCATTTGATTTCCAGGAAATATAAGAATGGGTTCAAATGGTAAATGGAAGAATACTTCCTGAACATAAAAAAAAGAAAGATAAAAAAAAAAAAACATTACAATAATAAAAATTCCATAAATTAATGAGCATTTTAATACTTAAATAACAATGAAAATAATGGGAATAAATAAACTGAAATAAAAAAGTAATAAAAAATAAATAAATAGTAAAAATAAAAACCCAGTACCATTTAAATGAAAAAAATAAAATAAATAAATAAATAAACCTGGTGTGAAAAGGCAGATTTTCTGTATTCAAAGAGCAAATCAATTGCGGCCAATTCTCCACGGCTAATTTCGGCCCTCGTACAACATGGCTCCTGAGCTCAGGTGATCAAAATTAACTCCCCACTCTTGCTACCACCAAACAGCCCTTTTTTTTCTTTTTTGGGGGGCTTTTTTAATCCCTCCATTTCTCCTACCGCTGAGCTCCTGCTGTGTATATGTGTGTGTACGAAGAAAGAGACTGTGCTTCCCACCTCATGTTAATAAATTGGCAGACAATGGGAAGGAGGTGTGCGGTCATGAATCTGAAAGCTTCCGGTGAAACGGGCAGTGTTTGATAACAGCTGCCATCAGTTCTGTCGAATAACAGGACGCCTGCTATGCACTTATTAATGGTGAATTATTCTTTTATTTCCGGCCCAAATGAGAGGGATGCAGAGGGCTAGCATATGCCGGCTCTGGTGATCAGAGCAAAGGTGGGCTGGAGGTTACTTTCCATTTCAAAGAGCCAAACAGTGAGAGGTCTGTCCACGGTTTCTGCTGTATATACCTTAGCATTGAGCCTGACTGGGATGAATTATGCAAGGCCTTAACCCAGATGAGTTTGCACACACAAACATCTTTCTTTCTATCTTATATTGCCCCCTCAAACACATGCATACACGTAAAAGGTGATGAGAAACTCGTCATTCACGAGTCATATTAAAGATTTGTTAAAAATGAACAAATCATTCAGGAATGAGCCATCACTAGAAGGCTTCTGTTCCACTCTGAACTGACATCTATTTTCATGATTTTATTTTATGGGGCCTTTCTGTCCTGTATTATAAATTTACAGTATACAGTAACAGGAAATTACTTGGTAGAGATAAATAGGATCAAAAAATGCAACAGGCTGGACATAAGCCTGCATTAGCCACCAGAGCACCAAGGCTGAATGTGTTATAAAAGTGCAGACTGCACCAACAGATGTGGCGATTCAGTGCTATATTAGTTGATATAAAATTATATAAAATATTATTTTTTTTTTCTTTATTGGAGAAAATATCAGTATATTTAAAATTTCTGGTCTAATTATATGGGTCTCCTTTTGCCTGAATTACTGCAGCAATGCGGCGTGGCATGGAGTCGATCAGTCTGTGGCACTGCTCAGGTGTTATGAGAGCCCAGGTTGCTCTGATAGTGGCCTTCAGCTCTTCTGCATTATTGGGTCTGGCATATCGCATCTTCCTCTTCACAATACCCCATAGGTTAAGGTCAGGAGCAAAATTGACTTTCATCAGAGGACATAACTTTGGACCACTCAGCAGCAGTCCAGTCCTTTTTGAAGCGAGACGCTTCTGACGCTGTTTGTTGTTCAAAAGTGCCTTGACACAAGGAATGCGACAGCTGAAACCCATGTCTTGCATCTGTGCGTAGTGGTTTTTGAAGTTTCACTTTTTGAATGGAATTAGTGAAATAAATTTTAATACATTTTAAAAACTTTTTGATGATATTCTAATTATATGACCAGCACCTTTACATGGTAGAAAAAAAGTACATTTTTACTGCTTAACTTTTGTAATAGCTCTCTTGTTGAAACTGATACCTTAAAAAGCTCTCTACTCAAAAGCTCCAGCTCACTAGGTTTTGTAATAGAACTTATAGCCAGAAACAAAATTATGCTCACTGTTCAGCAGAAATGAGGGGGTCCATGCAGAACTTCTACCTAAACAATAGAATAAATACAATAAACCTTACAATTTGGTATCTAGATTGTGAAATACTTGTCTGAAAACACTTTGCTCCTTTAATATTCCGCTAGTTTCCAACAGCAAATCACCTTATTAAAAAAAATGGAAGGTGGTAGATGGAAATGAAACATCTCCCCTCCTTCTCTGTCTCTATCTATCATTTTTTTCTTTCTAACTGTGCAGTTTCCATCTCCTCTCATCTGTAATCATTATCTCTTTTTCTCCAACAGCCCACCATCTGTGTGTAAGCGTCTCTTTTTCACTCATTCTGCGCTTTACTTCTCTACATATCCGTCTCTCACACTAACACACTCATATCCTTGCTTGAGAAATTCATCGTGTTTTTGAGTGATAATTCTCTAGTTTAGACAGATGGAGCATTCCAGATTAGACTACAACAGACAGCAGTCACTAAAATTCTGTCTTCCCAGAATAAGATAATTTTTTCTAGATAAAGAGAATTTCTTTTTTAAATGTCAATGTTTTTGTAACACTGTGTGCTAAACAGACGTTGTTTCCAGTTTCCACTGAAAAGTAATTTGCACACAAATATGACATCCAATCAGAATGCATTTAATGTTTCAGATATGTAAGGTTTTGGACCACTGATATTTTGATGTGGGCGGGGCTACATTGCATAATGCAAGAAAAAAAATCACTTCATGAATGAAAAAATGTCCTGAAACCTGCTGCAAACTCATTTTTATGAGAAACACCATGTCTAGGGTACATAGTATGTACACCACATCTACACTAAACACATGAGAAAGTAAAGTGTAAAAGTTCCAAATCTATTTGTACCATTGTCGGAAGTAGCGCAAGTACATTGATTATATCAGAAATATATTGCGGCATCAGTTTACTGTGGGTGTCTTGTCATATTGCAACCAGTGTAGACACTATCATTGATCAGAACAGGTTCTCATTGGTTTTCTTGTGATTTTCTTACATTTTCCAGTGTAAGCGATCACTCATCACTTAATTATGCAAGATACAGTTACACCCTTTTTGAATATGAATATTTAATATACAATTATGTAGAGCACAATGAGATTTGCAAGTGGACGGGGGAAACCAGAATGATGCAGTAAAAATGGAAAACATTAATCACATATTTACATGATAAAAAAATTATGTTAAAATAACTAAAGATAAAGTTGTTTCGTTTTTTTTTTTTTTTTTTATAAGCCATAATTGCACACCTTGCAGTTGTGTTTCTGAACACATCAATGACGTACAAATCAATCTTGTTCACTTCCACTGACTTACACATTTTTCATTCACTGAAGTCAGCAAAATCATTTATGTGCAGAGAGTGAAGGAGCATTTTGTTGGACCTTCTGAACCATCCATTTTCACTTCACTTTGAGTCTCTGAATGTTCGTGAAAGTACTGAAATGAATGTCCAAGCTTTATGGTTAGTGGACAAATGGAATGGACAGGGACAATGGTTTCCAAACCTGGTCCTGGTGAACCCCCAACAATGCAAGTTTTTGAAGTCTCTCTAATCTGACATACACATACAGTACACACACACACACACACACACACACGGTGCATTCCAAATAGGATATATCGCCCTCCAAGGGCACTTTGGAGTGAACAATTATGGACGCCATAGTGAAGGGTTGTTCCAAACCGAAGTGCTCAAAACTGGACACTTCAAATGGCCCTTCGGAATGAAGGATTTTGAAGGGTACAACTGATGGACACTTTCGGGCTCCCATGATCCTTTGCACAAATTCTCTGCATGATGACAGCGCCTACTTGTGGGCATGTGATGAACTTCCTTCAACCTTTTGTAAACCCTTTGAAGGGATCATGGCATAGGGATGAGCCCTTCCGAATGCAATGCAGGGATATTTCAGGTCTTGGGAGTCTTTACTAATGAGATGATGGGTTGAATCAGGTGTGTTTGACATCTAAAATGTGCAGTGTTGGGGGTTCTCCAGGATCAGGATTGGGAACTACTCAACTGGGACATCTCTTTTGGGAACTAAACGCAGGAACATGGCAACTCCAATTGGAGCAAACTGAACGAACCTGGACATCTTGTTGGTGAACTTGAAGACTGCTTAAACACTGTTCTGGGGTCTTTGAAGTGTGTTTTGTGTTCAGTCGAGCCTCAGGTTGTTATGTCTGTCTGATTTAAGTTAGGTAGACCGAAGCTGATACTCTTTCTGGGTGAATGACACTCAAGAGAGACTCGTTTAACCTCTTGGGAGGAAGGAAGTCATTGACCCACGACTTTACCTTCATCTCTTCTGACAGGATTTAAACTCTGTCTCTCCCAATAAGTTCTCCCAATATTTCATACTCAAAATACAACGAGACGTTGCATATATTTGAATGAGACTAAAATCTTTTACCCTGTTTGTATCACTCTGGCTTCTGACATTAGAGATCCCTTGTTTGAATGAGTGCAGAATCATTTTTTTCTACCCAGACTCGCTTGCTGGAAGTGATTGGAATGGGTCCAATTAGGGTGGTGAAAATGGAAATTTACACATGATAACCGTAAAAGAGACAAAAGAAATCTACCATATAATCAGCCACTCTGAAGGCTTTGGTATAATATGATGACTGTTTCGCTGTTCCGATTACGCAGACATTTAAGACAGCATCGTCCATCACTGCCAAGAGACTAAACCCCTATTCTTTTCCCATGCTTTACTCATTTTATTTGTTTGTCTGAGAGTGGGCAAGAAAAAAAAAAAAAGAAAGAAAGGGGACAGACAACAAACGTGTCTAGGAAGTTCAATGCTAGGCTTCATTTGACAAGAATCGCTCAAAGGGTAAATTTACTGTTCTAAGCCTAGACCCTATCCATCTAACACACATCAGAGTTATACAGCGGGTTACATAACCTTAAGCAACAGATTAGACGACACCATTCATAAATCATCCACACCCTTCCTTTTCTCATAAGCTCCATTACCCACAAGCCCTCACAGATCTCGATTTATGAGCCATTATGTGCTATTAAAATCTGTTGCTAAAAATCCATAAACAAATGCAGTAAGTGTACCACCTACAAATGAAGACGTACACCTTATAAAGAACTGTAAGAGAAATAACACACTCTCTCTCTCTCACACACACGCTAAAGAACAGTCGTCTCAGCTGATTTATGAGCCTGGCATACATAAATTCAAACTGTCCCAGGACACATGGCTAATGAGAAACTGGCTACAATATCAGTTCATCTCTCCAGAGAGAGAAAGAGAGAGACAGACCCACATACCAACCTAATTTTGATTATGATATTTAAATTAAAGGTGCTAGCCCATGCAACAGATGGTTTCACAATGCTAGGAAATTGTAGGTGGTTGCCAGGGTGTTGCTATGCATTAGCTAAGGTGTTCTGAGTGATTTTTAGCATGTTGCTATGTGGAGTGTTATAGGTGATCGCCCTGATTTTGTTATTTGGTTGCTACAGAGTGTCATTGTCCTGGGGTTTTCTGCGGTTGTCTGGTTTTCTGAGTAGTTTATAGTGTGATGCCATGTGGTTCCAAAAGTATTCTGACTGGTTGCTAAAGTATTTTAAGGTAATTGTTTGTCTGTTCTGAGCAGCTGTCGGTGTGTTCTGAGTGGGATTTAGTTCATTAGTTGCTGGGGTGTTTTTAAGTGGTTGCTAGGCTAGTGCTGTTAAGTGGTGTCTGGGTTTCTGAGACATTGGGCTTCAAGTGATTGCTAAATCATTCCTAGGTGGTTACTAATGTGTTCTGGTTTTAGTACATTGCTAAGCAGTTGCTGAAGTAGTCAGGCTGTAGTATTCTTGCTAGGGTTCTTGGTTGGCTGTTCTGAGTAGTGGTTGCAGTTGCTACCATGTTTCTAGGTGAATAATAGAGTATTCTACTCTCTAGAGAATTGCTAAATTGTTTTAAGGTGTTGTTTGGCTGTTCCACGTAGCTGTTGGGTGTCCTGATTTGTTTTTAGGGCATTGGGTACTAGTGTGTTTTAAGTTCTTTTAGATTGTTGCTACGTGGTGCCTGGAGAGTTCTGATTTGTTGCTAGGGAGTTGCAAGGTGGTTCCCAAGTAACATGCTGTTGTGCCCCTAAAGGTACAATTTTTGCACTTTTTTTTCTGAGAGTGTAGGGTGTTTAATGTAGTTGCTCCATTTTTTTGTGCATTAATATGCAGCCTCTAGTGTGTTTCTAAGTGGTTGCTAGAGTGTTCTGACATTTGTGTCTACACACGTCCTAGTGAGTAATAAAAAATGTATTTTGTTTAGTTGGTGGAAGTAGTGCAACAGCACAGAGCGGGGAACAGGGAATCGGTTTACTGTCAGTTCGGCTGGTTGCTTGGGTAACTCTGATTAGTTTCTTGGGTGTTCAGGTAGTTGCTCAGATGTTTTGTATGATGGTTGTTTGTTGGTTATATACAAGACAATATCAAAAGAGCCACCCCAAAAGTCCCTATGAAGTTTTTAGGAATTTTTGTCTGTTTCACTTGCCAAATATAAATAGGATCGCTGCAAAAATTATTGCACACCTTTCTAAAAGCTGCATGATTTAAGGCATCATTCATGTCTAGGTGTCTAGGTTATGCAGCAAATTAGGGTTACGAGTTTATTCAAGCAGTGTTGAGGGAACACAGTACGCATTCTTACATTCAAAGTAGCTAGACACAACACAGCACAATGGAAAAGAATTCAGGGGGCTCGAGATGAAAGTTGACATGGCATATTAAAACCACAGTAGTCATGGTGCAAGACACAGTGTGGTGCGTCGCAAGGTTCTGAGACGCCTGTCTAGCGCATGCTTCCTCAGATCAACAATTAAAATATAGCACAGAAGGACCACAAGAACCTACCCTGTGTGAAAGGCCCCTAACAGAGCATTGGATGACAGGAAATGGGTTCGCCATACAGTGCAGAACTGTGTGTGTCTGAATGTGTTGCTTGGTAGACAGATGTGCCCCAGCAGCTGTTCTAGATGCTTTGGCACAAACACACACACACACAACAGTGTATCACCTGATGGCACAAAGCTGGTATTCTACCAAACACTGCTCCTGCCAAAAAGAGTCTCTGCCAAATAATGACCTGGCAGAATAACATACCAATTCTTATGCTGCTGTGGAAAAACACGTAAAACATATGTACAGACCCACCATATGCAATACATCTTGTTTTGACCTCTTTTTTCTGACTATCAATGACAGTGAGTTGAGCAGCCTCGAGTGTCTACCCTAGATGAAGTGTGTGTGTGTGTGTGTGTGTGTGTGTGTGTGTGTGTGTGTACTTATAAAGAAGCTGAGCCTTTGGGAGCTGCCGTTAGCTTAGCACAGTTTGAGTACTACATTTACTGTCCTAATTCTCCTCGAATGTATGCACTAGCCACCAACAGTACAACTCAATAAATCTGATTACTCGAAGCTCGTTCTTTCATTGCCCAAGAAATTTCACAGAGCATAGTTATGTTCAATTAAGTATAAACTTAGTATCTCATAAAATTCCCCATGAGAATGATTGGTATAGTTAACCTAGTGAAAATCTATATTTGTTGCTAATAATCTTAATAGATATTTTTGTAAAATAAAGCAAAATTTTTTTTTTTTATATTTTTAATGAGAATATTAAACCTTTTATTTTTTACAATCACAAATTTAAACCATTTACAGTTTGTAGCATACAGTTAGCATACAATTTGTACAATTGAGAATTTCTGTTCATAACATTAAAGGCCAAAGGAAATGCAGTCAATTTGTGGGCTGGATTTAATGATTTAATATCTTATTATGGGAAGTACATGGGGGATATATTGTAGACCCAATGTGGGACCCTTAGACACATGGGCGATTATGGAGATCTTTTTTGCCAATAAAAATTCAAAGCAAAAAAGTCTCAATTTGCTCTCATTGCTGACTAGTAGAATGAAATGAGAGGTAGTTAAATTTGAGATTTTTCACTATGTATGTGCGTGAGAACATTGTATAAGAAAGATTCATCCATACTGGAAATAAAGCACTTGAGCAATACGAGTTTGTTGAAATGGACGAGAACACACACACACACACACACATATACACACATACTCCACAGCTGTGCGGTGTAACAGGAGAGCTGTGGAACGAAAGGAGAGGAGGTCCACAGACATGCCAAGATTTCATTAACTGCCACAGTGGTCTGTATTCAGTCATGCTGGTGCTGTAAAGTCCTGCTTCAGTTTTCACCTCTAAATGCGACAAGTTCAACAAACTGTTCTCACAACTTATTAACATCACATATTTGCGATAGGACGTATTTAGTGACTCAGACTTTATAAATTGTTTATTTAGTGGTCTAACAGATTTGGTCCGTCTACCTAATTTTCATTATTAACCAATAATACCATATACTGTATAGCTAACATGTTTGCAACCGGTCAATTCGTAAAGTAGTTTATGTCCTGTTGAATATTCTCATTCATTTTGATTGCGAACGATGTTTACACACTCAGGCCTTATTTAAAGAGACAAAGACTTATTGTAAAGGGATAGTTGCAAATAAAAAATAAAAAAAAAATTAATCTTTCCTTTAATGTCACTGTAATGCTGTTTGCCAAAACATCACAAAACTATCTGGTAGCAGCTTAACATCGTTGAGGACACTGTATATATAATAATAATTATAAAAGCATCATCCCTAACACACACACATATATGAATGCAAACTTATTCTCCCAGTTTGACTGATGTGTCATGTAATTGAAGAAAATGACTAGTGGTTATAATTAGAAACAATCAAGTCCTAATGGTTCCCACTCCACCAGAGTCAAACCCTTGCACTTCTGCCCTTTCTACACATCACCTCGTTTACTAATTTAGTCTACTTTCCTTTCATTTTCTCCAGTTAACACTCGTTTCGAACCTCTTTTTCCCATACCACACCAAAACCCTAAAACATGGATGGAAATGTTGTGATTAGGTTATTAGGACGTTTCTGTGGCTTACATAAACAGCTCATTACTCATAACCATTTTCTTTCCATGCTCTTGTCAACCTGACTGTATTCTATATTTAGTGTTTCTCTTAAAAGCTAAAAAAAAAAAAAAAAAAAATATATATATATATATATATATATATATATATATATATATATATATATATATATATATATATATATATATATATACAATATATTGTGTTAATGCAGTCTTCATAAGATCTCGCTGGTTCATGGGGTGACACACGGCCACCTTGGTAACCGTTTTGTCATCTCTCTGGATGAGCGCATAAATGAGCATGATTGTAAATGTCAGAGGTGTCCCACTGGGATGAAATGTCAGTGTTAATCCCATTTAATAAATTCGTGCCATGCGTTAATCTCACATTACCACTTAATCTGGCCCTCGTATTGACGGCATAATCCCGGCCCACTCCACCGGGGACCAGGGCGATGAACGTGTGGTCGTTCTGCGAGGCGTCATTAAAGCAAGAATGGAAGATAACGGGCTTGTAAAGAGATGTCAATGAGGTTGGCGGCGAAAAGATATGATCATAACCGCTTGAGATCCAGGTCGGCACACCATCAATCATGCTGATGAAAAGCCGGCTAACACCACAGACGGCCAAGTGTATTATCAGCATGCACGGAAGGACTGCTCTCTCTCTCTCTCTCTCTCTCTCTCACACACACACACACACACACACACAGATTTAAGTGCTCACACAGTATCTCTATTCCAAAACTTAGTGCACTTTCTAACTAGATAGGCATCATAGTTTGTTCTGAAAGTTTGTCAACTATGTTTTCTTGTGTCTGTTTAAAAATTCAGTATGCTAACATATATATAAAAATAATTTTAAGTAGAATACAATTTTTAATTAGAGATTTTCTAACTTTTATCCAAATGTCTTGAGTCTAAAGTTCCTAAAAACAAAACTAAATAGCACACTTAAGTGAAGGTGTAAAAATGAAATAAAACCTAATTTTAGACATTAGTATTGTGTTGTTAGCTTAGGAACATGCTAACACCAACCAAATCTGTCACTTATGAGGTTCCATTTAGATTAGCATGCTAAATTAGAAGGTAACTATGTAGACAGCAGATACTGAGGCAGCTCTCTAGGGTTTGCAACAGAGCTAGTGATTTTGGCTTGAATCTGCTAGCATGGCACCATCCTCATCTGCTAATAGTGCACCATGCCAACTTTCCCAGCCATTCTGGTTAAAGAAATAACAACAAAATGTACAATAATAATAATTAAAATAATAATATAATCCTATTTATTACCAACTCCTGTATTGCCAATTAAATCGCAGAGAACTCAGCAAGACTCTCAAATATGTGTTGGCGTCCATGGTTTTGTTTGGCAGAAGCCACAGGCATCTATAAACTACCTGCACAATTTTAATGGTATTTTAATGAGGATGGAATTGACAACGGAGTGCGTTTAAAGAAGAGAAAAGATGTAAAAACGGCACTGACTGACTTTTCTGGCAAGACACAGGAAAAACCTGCTGGCGACGGGACAAAACACACTTTTAATCCCGCGAGAGGTGAGAACAAATCAATATCAATTAAGGTGGAGGAGCAGACAAAATGGACATCTTGCTTTGTTTTAACTAATTAAGTCTGCTGAGAATCCACCAACCGCCCGTAGCAACCAGGAAAACATAGAAACACACACTCGGACATGAGAGCAATAATCCAAGTAAACATACAGATCTGTGATAAATAGTCCACATGGAGCGGCCCGAAATGGGACACCAATGCACAAGTAAACAAACTTTCACGTGTCACACACACATACACTCCCTGCAGCAGGGCTGAGCATATACATCATTAATGATGATTTTGATGCAAGTCTGTAATAAAATAAAGTTATGCTGCTAACACACACACACAGCACGGAGTTTTACACATCCATCAGTGCTGCCGGGTGATATCTCCTCATCTGCATACTATGCAGGCTGAATGACAAACGAGAAGAGGAAGATGAGAGAAAGCAGGAGAAATAAGTATGAATAACAAGGAAGAATCGGCAAGCATAAAACTGGCTCCATCCGAAACTTTACACGGCCCTTCCATACACACAAACACACACACTCAAAGTCTTTATGGGAACCAGACGCATGTTTTCGGCGACACGCCAAAGAGCCGTTACGATCGGTGCAAGGGCTGTTAGCACAATGAAGTCAAACCAGCACATAGCATGATGACGTCCAGACCAGTTTTTTTTCTCTTTTACAGATGTCTCTCTCAAAATATATACATTTTTTTCCTTTAGAAATTGGAGGGGGGAAAATATGACCCAGATTTGTTTTTGTGAGATTCATACTACCAGCAAAGGATTTAGAACAAGGGTCACCTGAAAAACAGAAAACATATTGGTACTCATACGCTATCCACCAGACCACATTTACATCAAAATCACACACACACACGGTCTGACCAGAATTACGGCAACTAGAACTGAAGATATCTGCGCTCTTCAGGTGGAGATGCCTTTGGATAAGCACGATCACACACGCAAACACACGTGCAGGAATGCTCACCCTTGGGAAAGTTTACATCGTGGTTCAATGGATTTTGGCACAACAACTCTAGATATCACTAACAACGTGTGTAGCCGCGTCTTATCACAGCTTATCTCAGGTCTACAGACAACACTTACTTCCCTTTACCATTGCTGACACTTCTTTAACACTCACGCTGATCTGGGGTCAGATTTTCTACATCAGCAGTGATCTGTATTGTAAAGTATTCATGAGAAAACTGATCCAAACACCACGGTTCACCCCACAGGCAAAGAGGAACCTCGGTACAGGTGCACTGTATCTGTAAATATAAATTGTCCTACTTACTGTAGTGGTAAATCTAGACTAGGCAAACCTGAAAATTGGCTTACTTAATTGTTTACTTGAATATAACAAAATATACAGCTAGATCTGTCAATCAGTATTTCAATTTAGATGTATAATCATTTTTATTATTTAACTTAACAATGCCTCTATACCCCTAAAACCATTTTTTTTTTTTTATAATAAGCCTCATGTAATACATAGCAGAGATTGCTGTACTACCTAGCAAGCACCCAGTCTTAGTAAACGATAGGAACAGGTGCTGCCGTCATGCCTTTCTGCACATTTTTTAATTAAGCAAAATGATTGCGAAATGCAAATTAATTCGAACGTACAGTTGTGGTTTATTCATGTCCTTGGTTTTTGAACTGCTAATTTTCAATTTGAGTGGGATGTGTATTGGACCGTAGACTTTGGTCAAGTGGCCTAGGGTTAAAACAAACCACAGTGCAAAATAAAGCAAGTGACATTTTTAAGCCATTGGAAAAGCAAATCTATAAGCTCCGAAAGTTCAGATTTTACTATGTGCCTATTAAGTTGGTCTTTAAGTGAACCTATAATGCCACAACTTAATGTTTAAAAGACGGAAGAGTTTTTAATAGCTTGGAAAAATGTCAGCATGCTCCAGTAAATTGACTGAACAATGCGAGTTGGACTCATCGCCATGGATTTGCTAAGCAGCTGGGAGGTCTTACAGAGGTGTTTGTGTGTCTCTTGTGTGTGTACTATTGTGGATTTGATATGTGTGTGTGTGTGTGTGTTGTAGAGTGCTGTAGTAATAACTCCCAGTGGGAGCAGATTTCTATCAGGTCGTTGTGGTGACAGCATTGGGAGAGAAAGAGGTGACGGCTGTCCTCTCCTGCACTGGACAGTAATTGGCCATCCATATTGAGCTTCATCTCAAACACACACAAAGACGTCATATCCTATCAGTATCGCTACATATATTTGCCATCACCCTGTTCCCCCAAGATCCATAATATAAGTGATGACACATGCGTGCATGTGTGCCCGCTGGTACCTTGCACTGACACACAAAATAAACAGGCAAAGCATCATCATCTGAATAACAGGTGGAGATTGGAGACGACAGGCGGATGACAGAGTGAAAGATGGTTGGTGGAAAAATAAAGGTGAGATTACACATAGGTTTAGCCTTCTAGCCTTTCTGTGGTGTGTTCACCTAAAAAAATAAATAAAAAAATAACAGGATTAACAGCTACGGGATGTTATTTCTCTTCCACCAGTAGCAGATAACAGAGCTGCAAAAATAATGACCGTTTTAAACATGTTTCTAACATGCACCCCTTCTGTCACTGTTCAAACAATTCCCGGAGAAAGATATTCATTGGTATTCCCATACATGTCAAAGGTAGCCGCTCAGTTATGGCTTTATCCCTCCAGATATACAAAACCTGCTTTACCAAGCAGAACATCCCAAGTTCCTGCATCAATGACATTTGGAGAAACAGTCCTAACCCTATTCCAAACAATTACTATCAACTACCCCTAAAATCTGATGAAAATGATAGATTGATTACAATACAGTTCAAGGCCCAACTCCAGCCCCAAGTATAGCTAACCCTATCACAGGGGTGACCAATCCTGCTCCTGAAGGGTAAATTTTTACCATACCATACCTTTTCCATGAAAAAAAAAAAAAAAACGACATGGAACTACTTGGAGTAGACGATGACAGACTTTTCTGAATCATTCCTTTGAGGCAGTTAGCCAGTAGGGGAAACAGACAAGGATACTCAGAGGAATGCAAAACATCAGAGAGAAAGGTAACGGAACCTAGGCAGCAAGGAAACTGGTAACACGTCGTTGGGCTGAACAAAATCAGGGCAAGAGCACCAGGAAGGAGTGAAAAAAAAAATTCAATATATTTTTAATCTCGCGGATGTAATGTGATTGCACAGCTGCCGTAGGCTGCAGATTTCATAAGCCAGATCACATTTCAGACAGATGGGGTCGGGGTGCTTGCATTCAGGCCGATCTGCATGGCTCTGGGAGAAGTTAATGAAGGAGACAGAAACACAATGCCCTGTAATGACTTTAATGCCTTAACCCAGGGATTCCTTCGCTGGCTCTTGGGGGCCCAGAAGGACCAAATCATGTTAGTGTAAACCATCGATTGCTCTTTTCTCTTGTCAGGGTGAGTCTGAAGACCAAAGGATGAAGAAAGAGTGTTAAATATTCATCAGGTTTCATTATTTTATTGGTTTCTGTTGTGTGGGTTCGCACACGTTTTCTTCAGGTTCGTTTTAGCTTTTCATTTGTCCGCCTGACCTAATGCCCTGCTCCTCTCCCTGTCTTGTTGTTTTCACTATACTTTTCTGATAATTAACCAACGCTGCTGAAAATACCAAATGCCAATATAACTTGAGATGGTTAAGATAGTTTTTAGGATATGGTAGATGGATGGTAGTTTGCTTGTCCACATATCCACCAGCTAGAGCTCCAGTTGGTACCCCACCTAAAACAACTAAGACCAGCTACAAACCAAATAAAACATCAAACCATATATGCAAAAATTGACCATGTTTTTATTGCATGATTACTTTTATCGTAAAAAACCAATTGGTTCGATCAAAATGTAATAAATTGTTCTTCCTCTAAAACAACTTTAACCTTCAAGGTCTTCAAGTTTGGCTTCATTCTTGCTTACAACGTCCACATTTTAATGGTCCAATGAATTAAATCCCTGTTGAATATTATGTTTCACATGAAAATATACTGTACAACATTATGGTAAAATCACTTTTCAGTTGGCTTATTCTGGATTTTCCAGTTGGGAAACCTACACTTCCATGTTCTCATGAATCAGCAAAAAGACAGACTACGTCCAAAACACAGCAGTTTTCATTCTAATTATAATAAATCTCATAATACCCAACTGAACTGCAAATAAAGCAAATTCAGTGTTGTCTACAGAATGTTAAAACAAGTTTCTCTCAGTGTATGAAGTTGGATGATTTCTAAATCAAGTTAGCAGGCTAAGCTCCCAGGATGGTGACCAGAAATGATGTCGTCCCCCCTGACAGTGTAACCATGTGTTGCCATGGAAGTGGCAATGTTGAAGATCAAGAGAATAAAGACCTGATTTTTCTTCCAGAGCTTTGTTCTCAGTTGAGAGGAACATATGTATGTTTGAGTGTGTAGATGCATGTGGTATTTTGCTCACACTGGTATGAACATGAAGTAATAATCATACTACGGCAACTTTTTATGTAATGACTATGATTTTGTTTCTTATTTTAGTGTTTCTTATAATAACATACACATTTAACAGTGTATCCACAAAAAAATGTGGTAATGCCACATTAATTTGAGAACTATAATGATGGTGACACCAAAAAAACATGTTGTTTCAGACTCATATATATACACACAACAAAGGCTGTGCATATGTAATGATCTTGGCAATGGTGTTATTAAGTCGACTGGAGTGACGACACTTAGCTCTGAGCATGTGCTGCCCAGTGTTTTTGTTATTACTATGACAACAAAAAGAGGAAATCTGGAAAAAGTGGTCCCCCATCTCATGCTACAGACATGGAGTCACAAACATCCCCTCACATACACCCACGCACACATGCCTCTGTCAAGATCAGGTGACCAGGAGGGCTGAATTCTGTCAGAGAAAATTTACCATGGTGTTAAACTCCAGCTGCGTTGTAGCTATCTGCTTTCCTCTCTGATAGAGTTTGAAAGCCCTAAACTCATGACACACTCATAAATTTCCTCAGACTTGTTTAAACCCGCTTTCACCCACACACTCACCCACAATCCCCCTGTGCGGCGATAAATACTATGTTATATCAGCCGCCAAGTGCTCTGACAAAAATATATTATTTATATATTGCTGAAACAGTATTGTATTCCAGATAAATAAGCCCTTCTCTTAAAAGCACACAGTTGTTCCAACAGTAATAACACACACACACACACACTTTCTCTAGAAAGTTGTGATGGTTTTTATAAGGCACATAGGGGCCATCCTTGTAAAAATGCCTCCAGCTGTGAGTTCTTCTATAGTATGTTTGGATATATGAGCAGGGTGTGTTTATGTATAAGCATATTAGCAGAATACTTATTTGTACATAAGTTTGCTTAATTTCGTATTTTCCTTCTTTACAATAATTTCCCTTAAAAAGTAGTACGGTATTACCTTTTTTTTTGTTTGTTTTTTTTTTTTGGGGGGGGGGGGTACTTCATATACATTTATTTACACAGTAGTGCAAGTAATTTTCAATAACGTTAGGGTATTACCATGGTACATTGTACATACCATGGTACATTTTCAAAATACTAGGTTATTTGCACTGCCAAAAATTCCTCTTAAATTTAATTAACATTTCTTTATTTCTAATTTAGAACCTACACGTATTAGTAATAAGACTATGCATGAACTTCCAGGTCTCTGAAGATCCATTAGGTGCTTGAACACATCCATAAAGTGAAGTGATAGGATGGATTGCAGCATCAGTGGTTTTAAAGGTCACATAAGACCAGATTGAAACCAAACGTTACAGCATCCCTGTGTAACTTACGCACAGACACATATTCACATGGACAGAACATGATTTGTGTCAGTATGTGTTATAACAAATGTTTATCCACGTCTGTGTGTCCAACGTGTTGGAGAACATGTGTACGCATGTATGAAACAACTACATGATCATGCAGGAATGCTTCTCACTGTAGACAAAGAATGTCTAATGGTAGTTCGGCGTATGCGTATGTTTATGTGAGACATTCTGAAATAGCTTCGTAATGAGCTATTCATGAGGCTGAGTTTCCTTTTGACAATAAGCATAAAAGCTAGTCTACTTTGCAGATTCCTCTGGTCAAGATCCGCCCACTTAGACAGGAAGCGGCTATCTGACTGACACGTAAAATGACCAACCACAGCTTGTTTCGTTTCTACGTGCCATTTACGGTCCAGTTTCCCTGAAATACACTAAGATACTAACTTGTAGAAATTTACACAATACTTTGTCAAATTAGACTGATTAAAACCTGAGTGCCTTGACCCTGCATAAAGCCAGCCAATCAGATCAGAGCTTGCCAGATTGACAAAGTACTTGGCATTTTTTGTGTGCAATATGCATCAGACGGTCAGCCAATGAACTGGGGGTATATGTCCTTGTCTAGTTGGTTTCCAACCAATTTATATCATAAACTTGGGGGGGCACATCTTTCATTTTGGTATTTGTGGAGTCAATGCTGGCGGAAATGTAGATAAAGAGTGAAATTAAATCAAACAATATCCTTAAATGTCCATAAAAAAAAAATAAAAAAATAAACAACTAAATGACTTACGGCAGAACTGGCAAATGAGTTAATCATGGCGAAAATATTCCCCCAATGTTGCAGAAATGTAACCCATTAGTTATAGACCTATTAAAAGGGTCCACACTTATCAGAGAGCAATTTTCTGTCGACGGTTGGACACTTTGTAGTCTAACTTGTTTTCCGTTGCACTTAAGAGCACCTAAACACACAAACAGGGCCACACAAACCAATATATAAAGCACACACACAGCCCTGGTTAATTGCAGTGGCTTGAAAAGCATCATTAAGTAAAAGCGAGGAAATACATTTCTTAATGCGACTTAGTAATGCCTGGCCAATCAGACGGCATCAAAGGAATTAATGAGGGTGATTTCGGGCCTAACATGAGAATGCATTTAACGAGAGAACACACATACATATCCTAAACGCCGCATGGATGCTTGGCCTCTCTCTCTTCTTTCAAACTGAGAGATGAAAGGAGTGTGGCAGCGAAGAGAACGGTGTGCCAGTACCCTAAGGCTTAGCAAACATGCACACATGCATGTGTGAGGATGCAGGCTCTTTTACACACTTTAGGACAAACCAGGGTAAAGTAATGCTAAAGTTATGCTGGAGTCTGTGGTAAATATAGTTGTTTATAAGTTGAAATCTTATGACGATTTAACATCGCTCTCTTAACGTAATCTTTTAATTATTCATGTCCAAACTGTCTTTAAAGATCCCAAAGAATCAACAGCTTTGTGGCTCTTAGCCTGGACTGTTAGCTTTTGAGGCTTTGTATGCTAGTGTTCGGCTAAAAATTAAGTTTTAACATGATCGAAATAGTGATGACTCATCTTTTGCACACCGGTGTTGTTTTGTCAAATAAAATGAGAACATCACATTTCCCTAAAGTATAAATATCACCTGGCTTTGGCTAGCAATAACAAGTTGCAATTCACAGTTCCTCAGAGTGTTTTTGGAAGTGTTGAGGAAGCTACTTTGAAACTGTAACATCACAAACTCCAAAATACTCATAATCTTTTACATTACATTACATTATTCATTTAGCTGACGACGCTTTTATCCAAAGCGACTTACAATTGCTATATATGTCAGTGGTCGCACGCCTTTGGAGCAACTAGGGGTTAAGTGTCTTGCTCAGTGGTCTCTCACACCACAGTGAACTCGGGTCTCTCACACCAAAGACATGTGCAAATCTTAAGCACATTCAAATTACCCTTGTGAAAAAGTACAATGTAAGTTACTGAAGATAGTGGAGCTGCCATGCACCTTGAAAATGCAGTTAATACATCACTATATATTTGGGTATTTATGCCAACACAAGCTAATGCTTGTATTTTATTTATTTTTCTAAGGATCAGTTGTTTGAGAAATAATTGGCTGGAATTTATTCACTTTGAACATGTATTAATTTCTTTAAATTATGACACAAACTTTGTATGTAAAATAAATGGAAGTACGAAAGAACCCTTTAATATTCTCCTACCCAAATTCAAATTTCTAAGGGAAATACGGGTTAACTTTATTGTTATAGCAGTCCTATGTAAAACTGTCCATGTGCAGAGACACACATTGCTTTTGATTATGTTGAGTATGCGATTTAGTAAATAGAAAGTGATTTTCATGGTCATGAGACACACACACTCTCACATGCAATCTGTAGAGCTCTTAAGTGCTTGTCCCTGAAGGTAACACGACACAAGCCATACATGATGGTAATTGCGTAACCCATCCATCATCACAGAAAATCTATCCTTCTATCTCTCCGCTCCTTTGATCCTCTCCCCGACTGTCTCTCATTCTCACCCTCCCTTTCTTTAGGTCAGCGTGTCACGCTGGAGATCAGGTCATTATGAGCATTGGCAAAGAAAGAATTGTCACCTGGTCTTTAGATGTATGTGTATGTCTCTGTGTGTGTAGGTCATTGTGGATATGCAGGTTTGAACATGTTGCATGGCAAATTCTATGATATCATCCAAGGTTAGTTCTCCATCTGTTTTCCCTCTTACTGAACCCCTTCTGGAACATAAGAGATTATGTGTGTGTGTAGTACCTATGTAGGCAAAGCACACTGAACAAATACATTTTTAGTCTTTCTTACAGCAACCCAAACTGGCTTGTGAATAGAGAGAAATCGAGAGATGTATCTGTGCTTCGCTGACTATAAGAAAATATGGAACTGCACCACTTAGTCCATGGGGGAGCGGGCGTCAATGCTATCGCAATTACAAGAGAGAATGAGAGTGTAGAGGCGTGCTGTGATTTGGTGTGTGCATGAGTCCGCCAGGCCGAAAGGGTTGTGTATGCTTGTTGTTGTTTTGTGTGTGTGTGTGTGTGCGGGAGTATGCCTATGTGTGACTCGTAGCAGTAATTGTAATGGGACTCAAGGGGTCTGGTTTTGGCTGCCTTGGCGGCCCTCCACTTTCATTCCACACCTTCCCCCCATAATTAGGATTCGAGAAGGCCTGGTAATGTCTAGCCTCCTGAGGCCGTCTCACTCGCTCTGCTTCAGATAAGGGTCCTCACTCTGGGCACGCAGGTCAGCGTGTAGCCCTCGGAGAGGGCCAGAAACACATTCAGCCAGGGCGAGTCATCCGACCTAACACCTGACTGCTACACACACTGATTTCCGTGTATGTGAGAGCAAATAGCGAAGGAATAAAACCGATTTCTCCCACACTCCACGTCTCATCATCATTAAAAAGCTGGTTATTGACCATAAATTTGATCAGCCCATTGCCACATAAGAGATGTGCTTCTGATTGGCTATAAAGAGATCTCATTAGAACAAAGGCGTGATCAGATATAAACCCAGCCTGATAGGCTAATAAACGCAGACATGGGGCACGCTGCCAGTAATGTGTTTCTGCTCGTTATTTTTATGGGGATGTTTGGGAAGGCATTAACAGGAAAGATGGGCACTTGCTGTGCGTAACTGCACCATGATAGGAGGTACAATGGTGTGTGAACGCAGATGTGTTCACACTTAACCAGATCTTGGAAGCACAGAGAGGGAACTGCTGGCAGTGGAGAAGATCAAATCAGTGGTGTTATCTGAGTTTTGGCAAGACTGCTGGCAGAATGTTGGCACAGGCTTGTACATATGCTGCAAAGGGTTTTTGATTGTTCGCTTGTGGCAGTAGAAAGGTATAAACGATTGACTGGAGAAAATTGAAAATGACAAGGTGAACAGTTCTGTTTTCACCGAGGGAGTCTTGCAGAGCCAGTCATTTGACTATTGGTATAAAGTTTGGTTCACATTCCAGCTTGTTCTGGAAACGAAGGACCAATTAAGCCTGGGAAACTTTTTGATTATCCACCTGCTGTAATGTCTTTCTCAGTATACTTCAGTGACCATGAACTTTTAGGCACACATTCGACTAATAAACACTACGTTTGACATGCTTGACTGATATTTTACCTTACCTGCACTACTCAGTACAAAGTTTTCATCTTTAAACTCTTTCATTCTCAAGTTGCACAAAGGTGAATATCTTGTGACCACCTCCTATATAAGTTTATGTTGTTTCTGCCTACGTCTTCTGTTGTTTTTATTGGCATTTTTCATTTTTCCTTTGATAAGTTCAGGGTTTCTTAACTTTGGCCCTCAAGGTCCATTGCCCTGCAGAGTTTAGAGTCTCCAATCCTGCTCAAACACACCTAAACAAGGTAATCATGGGTTGAATCTGAAATCACCCCATACCCTAAATTACTAGGCTGTGGACATCTTCTGGAATTCATTTGGAACAATCCTAACAGTGCATTGTTATTCTCTTGCAGAGAGGTATTGAACAGAGGTATTGAACCCTGCTTCTGGAGACCTACTGTCCTGCCTCCACCCAATTCTAACCAAACACTCCAGAACCAGCTAATCAAGGTCTTCAGGGTCACCTGAAAATCACAGATATATTTGTTGCAGCAGGTTAGAAATACATTTTCAGGACTGTGGGTATCTAGGAGCAGGGTTGAAGAACTTTGTTTTCCCGCTTAGCTACTGACTGTACATCGGTTGTACACTCTTTATTAAGGGGCATCATGAAATTGAATATGTGCACTCTATATAGTCTACAGAAATTTTAGACATTACTACAAATGGCTGCCCCCTTAAATAATGCCTTATATTAGGGTATATTCAGTATTAAAAAAAAAAATGCAACACAGGGACAAGTGGACATTTGAAGCAAATTATGAGTCTAAGACATTTACCAAAATTCTGAACATTCAGATGGCATAAACATGTTAAAAGAATGCCTTTTGCTAGAGTTTTTTTGTTTTGTTTTTGGTATCTCTAAAATATCATTAGGCTACATTTCCAGCAGGTGTTTTGAGTTAGCACATTCTTTTAAATGAGCACAAATATGTACTGAAAAGCAACTAACAGCAATCTTTTCTTACATGAGACTTAGGGGCAATTTAAAAATAAATAAAACGTTTGAATAACTCTTTCAATCCGACAACCCCCACCCCCCAGCTTGATGCGGACTCCCTGGAACTGCATAAAGTCATCTAATCAGACTGAAGCTTGATATTTTTATGCATTTTAGGCATCAGACAGCTAGCGAATGGTCTTTGGACGTACCATATGAGGCAACTGCTAAAGTCTTTTTACAGATGGTTATATCTCAAACATACAAATGTGTTTCAATCATTACAAGTGCTCAGCAATAACAATTATTACGCTGATGCTGATGCTAATGATGATGATGATGACCCCTGGGGATAAAGACAGCGATAGCTCCCCAGGCTTCTGAAGAATTACGGGGGAGCAGATTAAAGGCGGAAAAGAGTGGGGCGAAGACAGGAAGAAGAGAAACATATTTTGCTAAAGTTTGTTGATGAGGTTGGCCATGCGTGGCTGATACAGTCACATCAGTACGACATTAAGCCAGCGTAACCACGGAAACACACACAGGGATTATATCAAAGAGAGAAAAACACAGAAGAGCGGAGAAGCAGAATTAAAAGAGTAAAAATACGGCAGAGTTTTGCATAGATTCCAGCTGCGCATGTGAGTGAGCGTGTGCACGCGGCATGCTCATTAGTGCTTGAAGACGACAGGAAACAGACATACTTGTCTTCCTGTGGAACCCAAAAAATGAAAGTTTAAGTGTATGCTGAAAAAAATTCCAACACCACCACACATGCACACACACGGCCGAAGCTCTGTTGCCTGACTTTAATTAGACCTAATACTCCACTTAACCGTCATACAACCTAATCTCAGCACAGCTGGCAAAACACAGTTGCCATCCCACTCTCTCTAACACGCACACACACACACTTCCGACTTTCACTTAAGTCTCAGTTTTAACCAGAAAGACATGTAAAAATAGTTCCATTACTGAACACACTCAGTCTACTACTCTAGCCTTATTGCATAACCATCTGATCACAAGTATTTGAGATAACCGCAACCACATATCGCCACCCAAATAAATGGAGTTTAGTGAATATAAATATGCCATCAAATATGCATTTTTAATAATGCAAGTATAAGTGTTCCTATAGGGCCCTGCATGCAAAATTAAACATTTAAATTATATTTTAACAATGGTAAAACATAATAGTATAACAATACAATATATATATATATAAAAAAAGATTATAAAAAGTTATCATTTCTATCAGTCTTTTTCTGTGAAAAATCATAAATTTTTTGTATAATTCCAGGATCAATGTGATTAAATTATTGTACGTCGCGCATTTGGCATGTACACAATTTGTGTTGCAATTATTTGACAGCCAAAATCTAATGATCGTTACAGCTGTAATCACATGTGGTAAGCCACCTTCACGTAGAAGAATACACAGAGGCACACAGAACACACACTCTTGCACTGCTGCATTTTAATCTTGAGGGACTGAAAGCTACTGGGCAATGCCAGGGGAGAGTGTGTATGTGTGCGCGATCCCTTTAACCAGTGTATGGCCCGTTTTTCTCTCAGCAGTGGAGTGGAACATAAGACACAGCAGAGACAGAAAGCTACAATTAAGATTAAACACACACACACAACACAGCTGGAGTCAAAAACTTCCTGTGTGAGCGCTAGCTAATGTAACATTGCAGACACAGACACATACACACACACACACACACACACACACACAGAAAGTGTGTTCTCAGCTGGGGTTAAGGGATAGAGGAGTTTTCAGACAGCCAGTGAGGCAGAACAATGAAAGATAAAAGGAAAGAAAAAGAGACAAGAGAGGAAAATACACTAGATGCTAGCATGTTTAGCTTAGCTCAGCTATCAGAGTGTTAGCCTAAAGACGAACAAAACACTTGCGGTAAAACTCAAAGCAATATCAGAGTTCAAATAGAAACACATCAACTTCTGAAACTGTCTGACCATTTCATGAGTTCTTCAAAGATTTGAGACATGAAACCTTGCAGTTTTACAAAAAAAAAAAAAACCTGATAGAAACCGGATGTTTCTGTCTTGTGTGTACTGTATGTGCAATCTCTCTCTCCCAAAGCAAAGCATCTGAAAAGACACTTTGCACTTTTTAATAATGGAGTACAGTGAACACGAGGATTGTTTCTCTGTAAATATGCATGAGGCCACAGAATCCAGACAGTTTAACAATAATCCTGATCTACTGTTAACAGGGAATTTTATAAAGCAACACACAATCACATTTAAACAGCATGTGTGCTCATATGCAGCCAAAACTTTAAATGTATCATTCAAAGTTCCCAGATGCTACATGCTAAGCTAAAAAAAAATAATAATAAAAAAATAAAAATAAAAAAGATGATTTCAAACATGTGATTTAAGAGTATAGGAAAGTGTGTATTTGTGGATTTATGTAGCCATACTTACAGTAGCCTGTGGTCAGAATCTGACAAAATGTAGTTTTGTGATTTTGGGGATTTTTTTCTGAACCAAATTTATTGGGAACGTCAGTACAAGACTCCAAATATGAATGGCACACATGATTCTCATGACACTAGGATTTAGCATCTATACAGCATAAAAACATTGTCTTGATTAGTTTTTTTTTTTTACAAAAAGTGCTGATAATAATTAGTGATATTTTGTAAACTTTTGTCCCAAATCTGATGAAATCTCCAAATAGATTTATGTATGTCTGTGTGTGTGTGTGTGGGTGTTTGTGTGAATGTGCCTTTATGAAAAAAAGAGAGTGCTACTTTTGACAGCAAGGTGAAACAACCGTGTGCTAGTTACATGGGTAGAAATGTGTGTGTGTGTGTGTGTGTGTGTGAGAGAGAGAGTGTGTAAAAGCTCTATGAATGGTTCCTGAAGTGCTCTCCTCAAACATAGCTGCAGCACATTCTCCTCTCTCAGAGCTAGCGTAGGAGGAAACCAGCACTGATATGCCCCTCTGGATTTCAACCTTATCATAGAAAACTGCCTACATGCACAGAAAGAGAGAGAGGGAGAGAGAGATGACAATAGGCTCTGTCTCTCTATCAGACAGTCAGACGTTCAGGCCCGTTTTAATCACGGACATTCAGTACGGCCTGAAAAGAGTCTCTGTCCTGAGCCCTGCACTCTCCTACAGCTTAAACAATGCACTACACACATACACACACACACATTCAGATTCTCATTAAAAATCCTGTGACCATTTCCCAATTGCCTCAACCAGCCAAATGGGGGGTGGGCTGTGGTCTGCTTCTCTCTCTCTCACACACACATACACACACACACACACACACAATTTATAATAGCTAGAAATAATAAAGTGCCATGTTAAGAAACATCAGTAAATTCTATGTTTCAAGGGTTGCTCTTTTATATCTCAGGAGATTAAGATAAATAATTTTTTAGATGTTTCTTCGATAATAATAATAAATTAAATTAAAAAAAAAAAACTTACAAAAAGAGTAAGAGTATTAAGATAAAATTACATTTAAATTAAATAAAATTAAAGTGGATATCACAGTTCAGATCCTCAAAGAACTTAAATGAGAAATAACATCACATTGAGTTCATATTGAGAGCTCAGAAATTATATTATATCTGGTGAAACTTTTGAAACTGTACAAATGTGAGTCTACAAATGAGACTTCTAGAAAGAATCTTGGACATACAGTATAATAGATGTGCATATCCCACTTCAAATCTTCAAAAAACTTTTTCTTTCTTTTTTTTTTTATATTGTGATTCTTGAAAGCTCTACAAATGGAGGATTTAAAAGTATACATTTGCTTTCCATTAAATCCCATTGCTGTCTATGAGAAACTATTGAGAAATTAAAGAGATTTCTCTTTTTACAGAAAATGTATGGTGATTATGTATTTCAAGGATACCGTTATTTGGGCCACAGAAAGTACAACAGAGGATCTATAACAGAGGGTCTATTTGAAAAAAAGTAGTGCTATTTCTCTCTGTCCCCATCCATCTTCTTTCCACTTTAATCTCTCGCTGTCTCATTTTTCGAGCATCTATTGTTCTGCCTGCATTCTTTTTCCTCTCTCTCTCTCTCTGTTCCACAACTGTAATTGTGATGGGTGAGCTGATAATTGTAATTACGTTCTCTAGGTAGAGAGAGTGTGTGTGTGAGGGGCGGGGGGGTTTAACTTCAAGGGGAGCAGACCCAACTGGGTAGCTGAGGCAGGCTCCGAAAATGTCAGACTGTGGAACAATATTGGTCACACACACAAATACACATACACTGACAGTATAATGGGTACACTGACTAGACAGTGGAGGGCAGTGCATCGCTACACCGACTTGAGCTAATAATACAGAAGTCTAGTGGAGAGCAGTGGATCCAGTGCACACACTCATCAAATGCTGTCTTCACCTCCAGCCTGCAGTGCCACATCGCTTCCGCCACCTCTTCCTCATTACCCTGAGCTTTCACAAGAACAGAGTACACAACTAACGAACCAAAAGAAAATAGACAAACTGACAGACAAAATTTCAGATTATTTAAACGATATATATATATATATATATATATATATATATATATATATATATATATATATATATATATATATATATATATATATATATATATGTCTGTCTCTATGTCAGTCTGTCTGTCTGTCTCTCTGTCTGCCTGCCTGTCTGTCTGTCTCTCTGTCTGTCAGTCTGTCTGTCTGTCTCTCTGTCTGCCTGCCTGTCTCTCTGTCTGTCTGTCTGTCTGTCTGCCTGCCTGTCTCTCTGTCTGTCTGTCTGTCTGTCTGCCTGCCTGTCTCTCTGTCTGTCTGTCTGCCTGCCTGCCTCTCTATCTGCCTGCCTGTCTCTCTGTCTGTCTGTGTCTTTCTGTCTGTCTGTCTTCCTGTCTCTCTCTCTCTCTCTGTCTGCCTGCCTGTCTCTCTGTCTGTCTGTCTGCCTGCCTGCTGTCTGCCTGCCTGTCTCTCTGTCTGTCTGCCTGCCTGCCTATCTGTCTATCTGCCTGTCTGCCTGCCTGTCTGCCTGCCTGCCTGTCTGTCTGTCTGTCTGTCTGTCTGTCTGTCTGTCTATCTATCTATCTATCTATCTATCTATCTTTCTATCTTTCTATCTATCTGTCTGTCTGTCTGTCTGTCTGTCTATCTATCTATCTAGCTGTCTGTCTGCCTGTCTATCTGTCTGTCTCTCTGTCTGTCTTTCTGTCTGTTCACTATCTATCTATCTATCTATCTATCTATCTATATATCTATCTATCTATCTATCTATCTATCTATCTATCTGATCACACAAACTATCTGTCTTTATCTCTGTATTTATGACCATCCATCCATCCATCCATCCATCCATCTATCGGTCTTTCTGTCTGATCTTACAGACTATCTCTCTATTCATTCTATCATTCTGTATTCCAGAAAATCAGAAATCTGTATTAACTCTCATCTATCTGTCTATAGACAGGAAGACAGACAGACAGACATATGGATAGATAGATCGGTAGATAGATAGGTAGACAGATAGACTGACATAATGGAGGATCTTTATTCTAGATGTGTTTACTCAGTTAAGGATCTTGTCCAGACCTATTGGGTAGGAGTGACGTGCGCTGCCGTGTGCGTCTGAGGCTTGTACAGGTGCAGAGATCAGCATGGAATGCTGTTCATCTGTGCCGCCCGTCTGTGTGCCACTGTCTGCAGCCAGCCGCTAATGCCAGGGATAAGGGACAGGCTAACGGCATGAGCCACCCACCCACACACACACGCACTGAAAAGCCACTCAGCCAGATAATTACGGATGCGTCCCGGGCAGAGGCTTAAACACACACTCGTAGCCGTTGCCTCTAACAGCGTTCATTAAAACCAACACTGAAAAGGTCAGAGGTCGTCCACTGCTAAAGACGGATGCTTGCCACCCCATTGCCTCTCTACTAGCGCTATTCTCTCTCTGGGCTAAAAACGAGTTGACTTCTCGCTTTGCTAAAATAAGTGAAAGATAGAAGGGCAAAAAAAAATGACAGCAAGAAACAGAGTTTACCTGCCATCGGGCGCAAGAACACCAAGTCTCGTGTTTAAATATGCCTCTAATCAAATCATCTCCCCCGCCTGCCTCTCTGCTAATTCAATAAAGGCAACAACTTGTCATTGTTATTTAAAGTAATTTTCAATGTAATCAAGTGGTATTAATAAGCATGCTGCCTCTCATTACCGAGTCAACCTGCCTTCCGAAGCGAACAGTGCGCAGTGTGTTCATGTCAGCGTGACAGAGAGGCTGTTGTGTGCCTGTATGTGTGTGTTAGAACATTATGCATGTGCTTATGACTCATTGTGTGTGTGTCTGTGTGGGCGGACATGAGTTCCATGGTATTTTTGTTCTTGTTGCTTGCAGTGACAGAACAGAGTTGCATCTCTTGGCTTCTTTTCGCACAAGAAACTCACGCAAAAAAGTTAGAGAAAGGTAAAGAAGTTGCAGAGGTGAACACAAGGCGAAAAGTCTCTTAGATTAGTAGAGAATGGGATACATAGATAAATACGATAGATAGATAGATAGATAGATAGATAGATAGATAGATAGATAGATAGATAGATAGATAGATAGATAGATAGATAGATAGATAGATAGAGCCCTTCAGAAGGAAAAGTGGGATCATGAGTGATCCTGCATATAGCTGAGCTCTAAAAAGAAGGGAAGCCCGTTGGAAATTTCCACTGCACGCATCATAAGAAAAATGCAATATCATTATGATGCATAATTTTCAGATGAAATCCAAGATGATGTATTTGAACTAGGTAGAAAATATTGCAAGCGGATGGCAGGATGTTCAGAGGTGTCGATACGATAGAAACTTGAGGAAAATGCAGACGCTGGAGTTTTTGTTTGTGCAGTACGTCAAAGATGGGCCTGGGAAAATCAACTTAATAGATGGCAAAGTTATTTCTGGATCCATTTTATCTGCTTTCTCTGTCGGTTTTAACAGACTTTAATCAAATAAAGGATGACAGAAGAAAGGGGTTTGAACTTGAGGAGAGATAATGAGAAAGTTAATCGGATGCAACATGAACACACACACACACACGGACGTCCACGAGTGTGTGCTCATTAGACATCAGTGTTCTGGGTCATCTGGTGGCTTCATTAGGCGTAAAGAATGACACTGAGTACCCGAAAGCCACATAAGACGGAGAGAAACATAAAGAGAAGCAAAAGAAAGACAGGGAAACTTAAGATGGTCTTTATTAAGGCGGTCCGGCAGCTGCTCCTCTGGCTAATAAAGAGCCTCTGCACTAATAAAGAAGAAAAAGACAAACAGCGATCCATCACACACCCCCCATCAGCCCCCGCTCTGAACAGAAGATTATGCCCTGGATGGCTCTGGGGTGGAACTGTGATTGTGAGTGTCAGTCAGAGAGTAGAAAAGGAACATACTGACTAATAGTGCTTACATCGATTGGGAAATGTCTACTTAAATGCAGAAGTAGTCTTTCACCTACAGAGTAAAGCTATTAAAACGGGACTGTACACGTGTTTGTGTGTGTGTGTGTGTGTGTGTGTGTGTGTGTGTGTGTTCTAGTATCTATCAATATGGGATTTACACATTAAAAAAAAAAAACATTTTAATCCAAGAGAATGTGCATTTTCGCATGTATACGTTTGAGGGCGCGCATATGCATTTTGGTGCAATCTGAGCTGTGACCTGCTTATCGGAATAAATAATTGACCAAAAATAACACTTCTGAGAGAACACAGCATGTCATCTTTATACCCTTGATCTATTTTCACAATTCAGTGTGGAATACAGCGGCGCCCCAATTTACGACAACCCAGAATCCTGAACTATATATGAAGATCCACAGTATTTATAGTTCACTCTGCATACCCTCATTACAAATATGTTCACTTTTAAAGTGCTATTCGTAATTCTGACTGCACCTCTTATGCATTAGTCCAAAACATCAGGGATGGAGCTCAACATTCAACAAATGACAAAAATATGTATTTATTTATTTTTAAGATTATCACCAAAAAATACGGAATAACTTTTGTAATTTGTTGTTAAATGTAATGTAATAGAATAGAATTGTTGTTTTGGGGTCATAATACTGTCCTCTAAAAGTTTATTTCCGAGAACTAAAGCGGAACAAATTTGACATCATGCTTTCTGTGGTTTCAGTTGCCCTTCTATACTTCCTCAAAAAAGTTGACACAATGGCTGTCTCAACCCCTAGCGAGCTGCGTATTTAACATTTTAGCCACTTTTAAAGCAGCTATACGATGCTCAAAAAGTCTCCAAAGAATATGGTTAGGTTTAGGCTTAGCTTTTTATAATGCCAGTCTTTGTAGCTCAGTTTTGAGACACACTTCATAAATATCCAAGAGTGTTCAAACTAAGAAAAGACGAACAAAACAACCTCAAAGACGCGCATTTGTTTGCGCAATAGACGGAGAGGCGCAACACCAGGTGTCATGTCAAAATCCTAAGGGGGTCTTTAAAAACAAGAGAAAGGATAAAAAATAAAAAATAAAAGAAGCAGGCCAAAATGTCAAGTCGTATGACTTTAATAAAGTATTCTACATAAAACTCGCAGCGCTGCGGACCACGTCTTCTCAGCATCAGCACCATCATCCCGCATCACAGATGAGATGAGACGCGCCCGGTCCGATAAGACTCCTCATTCCCGGTGTGTTCGGGGGAGGGTTTGGTCGCACAAGGGGTTAATTGATACTCCATGCGTCAGACACATGACAGTATATGTGAGAACTCAAGGGGGGGTAAAAAGTCCCACACATACTTTTTTCGAGCCGACATGGCACACGCAGCCGAGCGTAATTCTCACAACATTCGTGCTGGAGTCGAGCGGAGGGCAGGAGCGCGTCCTCAGCGCGGGCGAGATGGAGACACTCGGCACTCTCCGCATGCATGTTCGGGTCGGGTCTTACCTTAACACGTTCCAGCTCTTGAGAGGGTCCAGGTCTGAGATTATAGAGACCATGCTTGAGGCTCGGGCGGCTCGGGCTTTGCTCGGACAGAATGCGGCTGATTGAGTGAATGAGTGAGCGCTGTTACTCCGACTGTCGCTCTGCACTGCTCTGAGTGTGATAAGCGCTGAGAACAGACTCTCTTTCCTCCGCCCCTCACAATCTCTCCAGCTCTGCCTCTGTCTCTAACTCTCTCTCTCTCTCTCTCTCTCTCTCTCACCGCCGCATCTCTATAGGAACCTCTTCTATATAATATCCGACTCAACGTATGCAATCTTTTCCGTAGACGTCGTACATCAAAGACTGCCGAATGAATGCCTGGCGCCATTTATGCTTTTTAAAAAGAAGTTATTATAGAGGTGCGGATTTCTATAACTGTTTTAAGATATCAGGTGGCAAAGAAATTAAAATGTCATACTGTTCTCCACATCAAAGTCTGAATTTCACAGTTAAAATAGGCAAGTAGGCCTATCAATAACGCTTTACGCGGCCATGCTTCATTTGGGTGCAATTTAAAACATTTCATATAGTGTACTTAGTATGTACATGTACAAACTAACAAGAGATAGGTTATTTAGGGTTAGTGTTAGAACCATTGAACCTCACTCTTCACTGTCTTTTAGAATAAATAAATAAATAATAATTTTAATGTTAAATAAATATATCTTTTTTGGTTTAAGTGAAGGCGATCAGAATCATTAATGATGTCTTGATACTGTCCATTGCTGTAAAAACCCATGTCTCCATCATTAAAAAATCCTACTGAGTCATAGTTCATTTAGTACGTTATAACACAGATAGTACAGCTTAAGATATTTAAGAACTGTTAATTGCATAACACATTTCTTGGAACATTTTCATCTTAAAATGGAAATGTTGTTTTGTCATAAGCTGTTACAAAGGGAAGAAGAAGATTAAGAAGAAGAAGAAGAAGAAGAAGAAGAAGAAAAAACGGTTAGGTCTGTGAGTCAAATGAGAAGACAGACACCCATTCCACGTGACATTATTGTATCTATAAAGGCTTACTTCCTGTTTGGCACATCACCACATCCTGTTTTAGGGTTACCACCTTTTCTGCACTCTAACTGCAGATATTTACCACACACAGACTA
This sequence comes from Carassius auratus, assembly GCF_003368295.1. Lineage (NCBI taxonomy): Eukaryota > Metazoa > Chordata > Actinopteri > Cypriniformes > Cyprinidae > Carassius > Carassius auratus. The sequence goes on from NC_039271.1 coordinate 16,678,458, forward strand.
GGTCAATTCAGATTAATGAAAGTAAAACTACTTGTGGTTTTCCTTTTAATGTAAAACACGGTAAGTTTGTGCATGCGTATAAAAGTGAGTTAAATAAAGAAATACAACTAATACATGATGCTTGAGTTTCCTGTGTATCTCTTGCTCAATATCATTTGGTCAGAGTTCTCCTTCTGGTTAGTTTTTACTGTAACAGGTACAAAGGGGCAAATATCTAAACAATAATATAATAAAAAAACAATCCACCTGCTATTAAAAAAATATAATAATAATAACAATCCATTAAAAAAAATAATAATAATGTTGAGACAATTTATCTACCCAAAGTAGGACAAAATTAAGAGTATGGATGCATTAAAACAAAGCAAAAGAGACGTAAACAGCCTAAGAAAAACATACGTTGTCCCCTTATGCTATATAAAAAGATAATTATTAGTTAAAGCATTTATTTTTATTTATTTTTAAAAGTGGAAAAATTAACACAAAGTGGCTGCTATTTTTTTAGATAACATTACTAGCCAAACTATACATGTCTAACCCCATATTAATCAGACATACTTAGTTATGGAATGAATTAATCATAGGTGACAAATATGCCTGCAAATATGTTATTTCTGGAATGGTCAGTCCCGCCAGTATTTCCCTGTACTTTTTTTTGTTTTTTTTGTAATGGAGCTCAAAATGACTGCACTGATATTTTTGGCACTGTGTAGTAAACCCCACCAATAACCATTATGTACTTAAGTAGTGTTAGTTACAGAAAGAGTGCAATTATCTATAAACATTTTTGCTCATATTTACTGAAATCAGTTGTGCTCCTGTATCCCTATACACATGGCATTGGTGACACCTGCAAAGAAACAATAATTGTTGCTGAAAATGCAGAAGTGTGATCCTTTCCTAAATGGTGACGGATTACATCCCTGTAAATTTTAAATGTTTTAAACAGTTTGTATTATTTAATAGTTATATTATTGTTTCGATTATGTCATAGTTCTGTTATTGTTGTATTATATTTGTCATATTGCTTTTGAATATTGAAACTGCATTCAAAAGAAATAAAAAATGCATACTCAGCTAAATAATGTACTTTTTTTGGTGGAATCAGGCATTCATTCTTGTAATCGCAAAACATTGCAAAATCTTGGAGGGGCTGAAAGCTATTGGTAACTAAAAATGAACTCCTTTTGTTTGACGCAACATCCACACAAACAGATGTCAGTATAAAATCGGAAACTATAGTCAACATTAGCAAAAAAAACAAATATAAGTATTCTTTCATCTTAAAATTTAATACTAAAACAACTTGTGCAAACTATTTGACCTTTAATGTAACATATTTTGGAGGAGGGCAATAGAGTAAGAACTGAATGTGAGTTTGCTTAAGCAATGCTAATGGTTAGCATTACCCATTAGCTCTACTGAAAGTTAGTGGAGAATGCTCCTCAGAATAAAGGTGTGGTCACATTTGCCAAATGTCTGCAAAATTTATATCTTCTACTATCAATTGTGTATTTTGTGTAATTGTGTATCAAATATGAAGCACAACTTACACAGAAGTCACTTTCAAACACAGTAGCTTTTTGTTCACTTTGTGACGAAATCTGTGTGAGGAAATCTTCCACCCTCATGTGTAGTTCCTGATCATGTGGATTTAATTTAAATGACTGGATTTTGCCCCCAAAAAATAGCGGAACAATGATAAATGTGACACACGCTGAATGACCATGCACAATAAAATCCGGAATGCGTGGTAGGAAGGTAAACAGGCTAATTTCAAATCTACACATTACTGCTAGCACTGCTAGCAATTCCTCAACATTTGCTGTTGCACAATTGTCAGTGTCATAGTCATTTCTTCACAAGCTTACTTCAACAGCATCCCCATAAACCACCCGAAAAGCCACACGTCCACCACTTTGGCTCACACTGTTGGCTACAAGCAGCTAAAAAACATTACAACCACACCGACCAGTCAAGCTAAATAACAAGCAAAGAGGCCTGTTTTACAAACCCACAAGAAAGCTGAATCCTTGTTTCTGGAAAGCGGTGGGTTTGTGTGGGTGTCAGGGTGTTATTCTTAAACATAGCTTCTTAAAACATGTGCAACATGTTCCTTTTCCACCCATCATCTACTCACTTGCGGCCTGTAATCTTGTTAGCGACCATATTTACACACATTCACATACACATATACACACCTCTCAGGCTCCTTTTCAAGCCATGGAGATGTGTGAGAGGTAGATGTAGAAAGAAAACCAGAAAAGGACACTTCTTATCATCTCCTCCACCAAAATAAGAGACACTGACCTGAGACATCAGCCATAATTCACAGCCCATATCATCTGCACGTCTAATCTAAATAAAGCATGAATAACATCATCCTTTTTGAAGTCTATTCCTTCCTCTCTTCCTCTGTCAGCATCTATTCAGCCTAAATAAAAAGAAAAAAGGACATAAGAAAATGAGGAAAGGCGCAAAATGCCGGCACGCACACCAGCACAAGGATGAAATAACTATGAGGGGATTATTTCATAAACGACGATATTTCCTTTCTTCTGAAATCCATTTGATGCTGTCAAATAAGCCCAAAGCTATACGCCCACGTGCACATTGTCTTAAAAAGAGCGATTTGATGAGGATCTATTCTGCCTAACCAGGCAGAAATAAAGTGCTGCCTCTGTTCACAGTCAAAGCTTCATAAAACCGCTCGTCCAGCGGGGACAGGAATAACAGAGATTGGAGAGCTTTTGAATGTAATCATGAAATTCATGTGCCTTTATCTCTTTTGCAACATGATGAAGATCAATGCAAATGTTGTTAAATATTCCTGGCGGATGAGGTGTGGACAGATAGCCTTGTCTGTATCAACAATTCCTGATGGAAAAAATAAAGTTCTGTCCTTTATCACTCAGAAATATGTCAGATTATGGAACTAAAAGATGACAAAACACACAATTTACTTCAAGAGATATGCAATTCAGTTAACGGCATCAACACTGTCCACAAAAACTGTGCTGAAAGCAATTTAAATGGCACAGTTCCCAATCTGGTGGAGAAATTCTGAGTGCTGTGGTGTAGAGGATGCGGCAGACTACTGCAATCTGACATACTTTACTGGGACACTATAGTATTAATTTACCATTGAATATACACACACACACACAAAAAACAGAAATTTCACTAAATTGCATGAGACATTGATGACCATTTGCTTCTACAGTGTATGGCCAACAGAAAATGTGGATGAAAATAATGAGACTTGTGAGTTTTGTAAATCTATAAAAAGCCAAAACTACAGGCCTACTATTTTTCTGCAAATTTACCAGCAAGTTTGCTACTGGATTGTGAGTGGTTAGTTAATAAGTAGCATGTATTTGCACTCAATAAACAGCATTAAAAATAGAATAACTAATGAATTCACACCTTTTTTTTTCCTTCATGTGAAAAGAAAAATAGAGTGTAGGTATATCAGTTGCTGGTTTGTTGTAATTAGGCTAATAATAATTACCGCTACATTACAGTTGAGATTTATGTTATATACAAACAAGATAATGAGAAACACACAGAGAAGAAGAGAAAGTGTTGTGGCCTTGCGGGTAAGCATATGTAAATGTAACATTAGAATGGTAGAGGAGCCGCGTGTGCTGTTATTGGCTACATTCATCACACCAAGCTAACAGGTCTGTTACTGTGTCTGTAAAGCACAAAACAGAAAGGAGAAAACAAAGAGACAAAAGGTGACAGAGGGAATAAACTGCCTGAAAGATTAGCCTTCATTTGAAAGAGTGGCTTTAGAGGGTATATTGCACTTTTGTTGTTTTTTTATCTTTCTTAAGCACCCTGTGTGTTGCTATCAACAGCAGTTGTCTAATGCAGCCTTCAAGTCATGTTGGTATGAACTTATTTAGATGATGAGCAAACATGAATGCCTCCAAGGTCGTAATTACCAGTGGGAATCACAGGATTTTCTTTGAGCCCAGACTTTACAAGTGGGGGGCATGTTAAAAGCATCATGGTGTTGGCTAATTGGTAATGCTAATGAATAAGTTTCACTGTGCAAGCCTATTGGTTTCATTGTATGTACTGGTTAAGAACAACAACAACAACACTTCTAGAAATTCTACTCATTTAGTCTGTTTCTGAAGTAACAGACTTGTGGAATATACCGACATTTCCCAATATTCTCTGTGGCGGAACAAATGCTCAAATAAACAGATTAGCATTAGATACACAGCTAATGCCAAACCTCTGATCTTCATTTCCTGTCTTTGATGGGAAGTGAAAATATGAAATTGCTCCTTGTATCCATTGTACACGAACAAAAAACACTAGAACGCAAAACTCACTGTGTAACACTTTTCAACTTGTAAGTAGGAACTTCTCAGGAGAACTCTGTTCTAAACCCCAGTTAAGGGCCTTGTCTACTATCAACAAAAGCTAACTGAAATGGAACCTTACAAGTGAATGTTCTTGGGTTGGTCTACATAGACAGCAATTCAGTACATCACGCATACTAATAATCCTCATATGAAACACTCAGTAAACTCGACTCACAACTGATTCTAGTAGATTTTTCTGTTAGCATGTTGCAAAGCTAACAATGCAAATATGTAAAATGCAAAAATGAAATCCAAGACAGACCAGAATAAGAGACTAAAGATATACTTGGATTAACTATAGGTTTTATATTTCTCCTGGCGTAAAACTTGACTTGTCAATGCATTCTGGGAATGCTTTTACTGTGAAGGATACATGCAGTGCTACACTGAAACCCAGCAAAATTTAACTAGGCTTAGAAATATAGTGTTAGCATAAAGTTGCTCTCTATGTTTTGAAATAACTTTTGTGTTGAGAACAAACTTAGTTTTCAAATGCTTTCTAGATCTTCATTCTTAATTTTTTTTATAATTGTACATTTTTTTCCATAACCTTTTTCTTTTTTCATCTTTTTTTCATCTAATATTCTATATCAGCTTTATTTTAATTAATGCAATCTATTTTTAATACTTTTAGTGTTCACAATAACAATACTGGTTTTACAACAGATCTTCAGTCTACAAACCTTGTTGTCACCCAAATCTAATTATATCCTGAAAATGGCCATGTTTATATATTAACTTAAAATCTAAAGAAATGTTGTAAAAACTTTTTTTCATTGCTTCTCACATCAAATCTGCTGCAAAGACACATCAAACAAAGCCAGATGTAACTCGACTGCAGTAATACTGAGCTGGTTTAGTCTGGCTTTGTGGTTCAGAGATTAGTAAATATCTGTGCGATTCCAGCTAAATAACTTTTGTGAGTTGTCTGATCTGTATTTATACTAATTCGTATTGCAATTTTTATTGCCTTTATTACATAATGCCTGAGCCACATATCTTCTTTGAAACAAAAAACAAACACATAAAAAAACAAACGAAATCTCTCCTTGAAATATGAAAGCTTAACAGCTGAGTATTTTGTTGACAGAAAGACACTTCTCATTCCTTTGTCAAAAATCATCTTCCTTCAGCTCTTTCTCTGTGTAATCACAGTTATTGATCATTTGGAGGTTGAATTAGACCGCCAATGTCATTGTGTTAAGCCAATTGTTGGGAAATTAGAGGTTATGGAACACATATGGAGAAAATAATCAATAACTGAGCTGGCCAGAGTGAAGGAGAGAATTAATTGTGTTTTTATTACCATTATTTCTTGCTAATGAAGTACATACAGTACATTTCACCAGATAAATATTAACCAAGAGCAAACAAGAAAACAACAGGCATGGTATTCTATTTATTTAGACCATTATTTAAGTTTGTAGTTCTCAAATGGTTTTGCTTCAGGATCCAGGTTTTATATTAGCAATGAAACACAGCAATAAAGTTGTAGTAACTAAACCTAATTACTAATCTGTGTGTGTATGTGTATACCATACATACACACACACACACACACACACACATATATATGTATATATATATATATATATATATATATATATATATATATATATATATACATACCAATAGAGCCTTTTATACAATGCAAACTTTTTAATAGTACCAGAACTAATGGCGGAACTACACACTTTTCTGTGTTTTCGCACCGCCGTAACTTAGTGTGATTTTAGTGCCAGTCTACCTTTTTCGAGAGCCAAATTAGCTCCTACTCAAGAGCAGGGTCTAATCAGCACAACTGGTATTACCCATGACATAAGTAGACATTGATTGGCCACACGCATACAAAAACCCTCGCCCTCACCCGCCAACATTTAAAACGCTGTGTAAACCTACTGTAAACATTTTGTCAATTTATTTTGCAAGTATGGAGAAAGCAATAGATGGACGGACGCTGAAGTGCAGACAATTGTAGCAAATGTATCACTGGCAGTTGTCATTGGATATTCTTAGTCCACTTTACGTATACGTCGAAATTCCATGTCCATTATTGTGAAACCTGCGATACACAACAAAAACACAGCTCCGATCATAGCGTCCTCCATCCTCCTGTTGTTACCGTTCTTCTTCTTTGTTTCCATTGTAGAATGCCGCACACAAATGACGATGCTGTCGACTGGCAGTTCCTAGTAAACACTGTCGGTGTGAATGCAACCATTTAAATGGTACTGGGAAATAGTTTGCACAAAATTACTTTAGTACTTTACATTTAGTTCTGGAACTACAGCGGTGCGAATGGCCCTAATATCAGCCACTGAGTGCTTAATAACAATCTTTTTTTAAAAGTGTGGTGATGAATGAACAAAGGAAACCATCAAGAGAATTAAGACTGTAGCATATCCCGGACCCGGACTTCCGGGTGAACGCTGGCGCTGTTAGCTGCCGCTGCTCAGGGAGGGAATTTTAAACCTTTAAGCGCTTCAAAATCGTCCTGCACTTATGAATGCATGGATGCATCTATGAACTGTTATTAAATCATTTTAAGGAGTCTGAACTCTGTTTCCACGCTGATTCGGCGGGATTTGGCGGGTTTGTACGCTGGTTGATCTACCTGCGTACTATGACTGTTGATGCTGTATGCGGTTGCTGATCGACTGACGGTCACATCTCCAGCCGGTTGACTGCCGGTTACTAAGTGTTCTTTCGCCGGCACACGGTTCCACTATGATGATCACTGAGCTACTGGTGCGGATGAACTACATCTGGGTCGTTCTTTCTGCAGTATACCACTCGGTAGCATGGGCGATGCTCCAGTATTCGGCGGCGGAACTTACTCAGCTCCGTTTGCGTCATTTTAATCTTCTGTCAGCTCCACATCTTGCCTTGGATATTGTGTACATTCCACGTCGGAAATATATACATCGCGGGTCTCGGCGGAGTTATAACACCGATGGTTCATGTCAATTACGGTCCTTTTGGTCATCTAAACCACGCCAGCCTAGGAGGCTTACACGGACTGTCAATCCCAGTGTATTAATCAACCCGGCCAGATCGGTTGGCAACGATTCTGGTAAAAACTATTTTTTCTTTGGATTACTTAACATACGATCGCTTTCCACTAAAGGACCCCTGGTGTACGATCTACTGTCTGACCGTGAGTTTGACTTTCTCTGTCTAACTAAGACATGACAGAAACCAGATGACTTTTTCCATCTAAACGAGTGTGTTCCCCCAGGATATAGTTATGTTTGTAAATCTCGTGATACGGGAAGGGGAATTACATTTTAAATGTAATTTAAAAAAATAAATTAATAATTATTGATTTTCAAATATTGCACCTGTCAAACATAGTCTATTTTGCCGTCAATGCTTAGGACAGTGTCCTTTATCAGTAGGCTTTATATTTATGCTCAACATGAAGTATAGATATTGTTGTCATGAAGACAAGAGCCTGGTCTGTCAGCGGCCTCCCTCTGTGTCACCTACAGCAGCAGCATGCTGGGATTGGTAATGCTGCACTGTAATCATAGTTAATTATTTATATTTTAAATTATATTTAATTATATGATATTGGTTTGAGACTGATAGTATTCGATAGTATATATATATATTTTTTTAAGTATTTTAAAAAAAGTGTATAGTAATAAACAACCTGCAGTTTAATGTTTGCATTTCTTTCCCTTCCTGTACCGAAAATGAACCGAACCGTGACTTTAAAAACGAGGTACGTACCGAACTGTGATTTTTGCGTACCGTTACACCCCTATTAAAGGGACAATAAGTAACTTTTTAGGTATTTTATTATCTAAAATCAATATTTTTATTCATAAATATGCCCTCAATGGTGTACAAATACCTATGCCAATGTTTAAACTAATCCTTGTAAATGAAGAATTTATTATCTTTATATACATGGGACGGGTAGGTCGACGGAGGCTTCCATGTAGTTCCGCCATCTTGCAAAACTATAATAGCAGAGAGGGACAAAAAGTACTAAGCCAACGCGTTTCCACAGCGCGTTTTCGGTCAGAGCCAGAAACGCAGGTGCAGAGCAGTGAGAGGCGCTTGAAACTGCACCGGCAAGTTTAAAAGTCTGGATTGCATTCTTATTATGGACCATACATATGCCGCGCCACAGGAGAAGAAAACATAGTCGCCAAAACAGTCAAAAATAGAACGTAAAAGGAAACGTGACCGTAGATTACAGAAAACAAGAGTTAATGTCGGGGAAGCTTTTTCTAGGTGGAAAGAGCTAATGCTTGATAAAGATTTCAAAAGAGTGGCCAGTTTTCTTCTCGACAGGTAAGTCAGTGTAACAATCTATATTATAATATTTTTTTTTATATCTAACAATGCATATAATTCAGAAAATATAACGAATAAAGAAGACATAACTAATAATTACAATATTTCATGTTTTCCACAGTCAGTAATTCATACTGTAACATTCGTTTGTTAGTTGTCATGTTGCAGTTTGTTTGAAATAACACACCTGTTCACCTGAAGGAAAACTCGACGAAGTGCTATTAGAAGACATCCTGTCAAAGCTTTTTGGTACATATCGCCTACCGTAGATGCAACGCGCATTTGAAAAAGCGAGGCGCTGGAGAGCAAAATTAGTTTGAATGCAAAATACAATTTCACCACTAGATGGGAGTAATTCCTACTTACTGTCCCTTTAAGTAGTTGTCCATAATAAGCATGTATAAAACATATACAATATACAATATACAATAACAGTATGCACAATGCACAAAAGGTTTTTCTATGAATTACTTAGAGAATAGTCCCTTTTTATGTACATTATGTGTTTGTTTTTGAGAGACTTGGGTTAAGAGTTGCTTGCACATTCCTGTGAGCCATAAACCTAGTGTTATCAGATAGTGTGCCTATGGTTGCTATTTAACCAGTGGCCTGTTCTGGCTTTTTTGAGGTGATGCATTTTGGGGGAAGGGTCCATAGACCTTTTGGTTAGATGAGGGGGTATTAGATATTATTTTTTAAATATAACAAATAGTTGTGTGTCGGATTGGTCCAAATGCTACAAGACATTTTCTGAAGAAAGTGGCAAATTCCAATAACAAGTTAAAAAGATGATGGAATGATGAATAACTTAAGACAAATATAGATGTATAGCATTCTTTGAATGTTGTGTCAAATTAACAAAACAAAAAAAGTTTTCTGTTCTACATAACCAAATAAAACAAGATCCAGTGTGAGAAAGTCAGCAAAACAGATGTAAAATATAGGAATTTAATACTCTATTGTCTCTGTGGGCTTTATGCACCCAACTGTCTCCTGAGCAGGAAGTGAACTTTTTTCTCACTTCCTGTTTTGGAGAAACAATTTGTCAGTCTTAGCTCATCTCACCCTCAGCAGGGAAGTTTAATATCATGTCGTTTCAGCCCCCTGAACTCATGTTATTCTTCTCCATGAAATGGATTATGGAAGTTTGCGATCAGATAAAACATACTGCTTAAATACAACTCTAAAATATTCTCATGATATGACCCTACCAACAAACACTTTAAATTCAAATTGCGACAGTCACAGAGCTGGAAGTGTTTTGAGAAGTTAAAAATATTTATATAATACAGTGAATAATATGTTAATATTTATATAACTTATATAAACATATTTTTTCACCCAAAAGTATAAATTTGCAAACTTTTTATTGATTTTATATTAGCTTTATTGTCGAATGTCGCCAATAAATATGTTTTTTAATACAGTTTTTGGACATTCACCCACTTCATAGAATGATTAGTATGCAGTAGTGCATCTATGTTACTTGATGGAACAAAGTTCACTTGAGATTGTTCTGTGTGTCATTATTAAACCAGTTAAGATGCCATGTGACAACCCCAAACAGGAAACACTTTGACTCAACATCTCTACCCTGTGGGTGTTGCACGTACATAACACAAACACTTACCCACACACAAACAATAAGACATGCCAACACTCAGCAAATATCCTTTGCCCTACTCCGGGGCATCGTAAGCCATAATAACGATCTCATATCTTTCAAAATGATCTGACATACACAAAAAGAACACACACACACATATTTGTGGTGGAGGTGGGGGAGTTTATTGTTTGGCGGTGAACCTCTTTATTCTACTATGGGAGAAATGGGAATTTTTAGCTGTAGTTGAAAAACGGAATATATCTCCCTTAAGTTATGTTCACAAAGCTCTCATCTCAGTGGTGTTACATAGTGATATCATTTCAGGTTGTGATCCCCTTAGAGAGAGACAGAGAAAAATATATGGAGTGATTAAGATATAAGGCTTGAAACATGCTCCATGCAAGTACGCAAACACACAATTACAGTACTGCTGTATATTCTGTTTTAGTATTTCTGTGGCAGTAGCAAACCTCCAGAACTCAAGGGTGGATATATAGTTCCCTTGAGATGTCAGTGACTATAAACTGAATTTTAACGCATTAAAACATAATAGTGATATAAAAAAATAGGTTTAATAGGTATAAACAACTATAATGAACACTGTGTCTACACTGGAGGTACGTGGCTTGATGCAGTGCGACAAAATACATTTGAGCTCATTATAATTAATGATGTGGTGCGATGCGACACGACAAATCTCCGACAGTAAACTGATGCCTTTTTCTATTTCATAACGTGCTGACACCAAATAAAAATGATTTGCAACGGTCACTTTTTTCGCATCCAGTGTGGAGAGATTTTAGCTGTTCCAGCATGCCGTGGCACACCACAACAACTGTTGCATCCTGTGTAGACATGGTGTAAGTCTTTCATATGATGATAATAATAACTTAAAAAAAAAAACTATTGTGACCAGGGGCGATTCCAGTATTTTGGGGTTTTTTGTGGGGGCTCAGCCCCAAATGAGGGTTTATATATATATATATATATATATATATATATATATATATATATATATATATATATATATATATATATATATATATATATATATATATATACACACACACACACACACACACACACACACACACACACACACACATATATATATATATATATATATATATATATATGTGTGTGTGTGTATGTTTATATTAGTGCGGTCAAAGTTAATGCATGCCATTCATTTTAAAATCCTTAACGCGTTAAAATAATTTTGCGCAAAATTACTGAGGCATAATTTCTATTCTAACCCTTTAACCTAATTTTGCTTCTCTGCTTGTGATGAAGATTTCAGTCCAATGATCCAGTAAGCGAATGCATTCAAACAATCCAAAATAGCACTAATATAAAGGAAACCAGTCTGATTACATTAGAGATTGCAGAGAGAACAGAGACTTGCATTGCAGTTTCAGTGAATTATTCATTCCAATGTGTTTTGCTTTTTAAAAACAAGATCTGTCATATTCTGTGATTTTCTCTGAAGAGCGCAAGCCCTCACACGTCACATGCTCTGTGTGAAGTACAGACTGAATGGATTGTCAACACATCCCACTGCTATATGGATGAAAAGCAAACTAGTCTAGTAAAGTTTTGATTGATGAAGACTGCAATCAAGGTAAAGATGATTGCGATGGTGTACTGGAGTCGTGCACGCATTAAGTCCATTTTAATATTGCAGGTATGAGTGCGATTGACGCATAGATGGCATATTGTATTTATGCACAGGCACAGACATTTCCAGACATGTGCTTATATGGACTCCTTATATAATTTGGTTCTTTGGTGTCCTTTTGGAGTTTCTAAGTGTCCCTTTTTGGAAAGACATCTAAATTCATCTTGAAAAACTTTACTTTGCTGGATACAAGCAAATGACGACAAAATAAACTTTTGGAACAAGATAAATGGTCTATGTTTAATTTTATGAATTGTGCGATTAATCACAGAAAAAGGATGTGATTAATCAGATTAAAAATGTTAATCGATTGACAGCCCTAATAAATAAATAAATATTGAAGCTCATCAAGAGAATGCCAAGAGTGTGCAAAGCAGTAATCAAAGCAAAAGGTGGCTACTTTGAAGAACCTAGAATATGACATTTTCAGTTGTTTCACACTTTTTTGTTATGTTTATAATTCCATATATAATTCCACATGTGTTAATTCATAGTTTTGATGCCTTCTAAGATTATAATCTACAATTCAAATCTACAATTTTCATAGTCATGAAAATAAAATGAAAGTGAAAGTGAGGTGACATTCAGTCAAGTATGGTGACCCATACTCATAATTTGTGCTCTGCATTTAACTCATCCGAAGTGCACACACACAGAGCAGTGAACACACACACACACTGTGAGCAGTGGGCAGCTATTTATGCTGTGGCGCCCGGGGAGCAGTTGGGGGTTCGATGCCTTGCTCAAGGGCACCTAAGTCATGGTACTGAAAGTGGAGAGAGAACTGTACATGCACTCCCCCCACCTACAATTCCTGCCAGCCCAGGACTCGAACTCACAACCTTTCGATTGGGAGTCTGACTCTCAAACCATTAGGCCACGACTTCCCCAAGAAGACTCCCCATAAAGAAGAGAAGATTCCCCATAAAGAAAACTCTTTGAATGAGAAGGTGTGTCCAAACTTTTGGTTTTATAATCATATTATTTATAATGATATTATAATTTTTATTATTATTATATTATAATTTACTTGATTATAAGTAATTAATTATAAGTTTTATTCAGTGTTACTAGCAAACACTAACAGCAAGGCACATTAGTGTTATTATGTTGTAAGTATTAACTGTCCATACATTGCACTTGAAAAAAAAAAATTGTGGCTCTTGTTGGTGAATTAAATATATTTTGTGGAATATATTTTTTCTTTGTATATGTCAAAATAGTACATGATTAGGTTAATTCAATATATGTGCTATCAAATAAGGGTTAGCACAAATGTAATCTAAATGTACTCCAAAATTAATCATATTACGTTACCAAAAATTTGTAATCTAAGAGATTATATTACTGACTACAAATTTTGTCATGTAATCTGTAATCAGTAATTTATTACAATTCATAAGTAATATACCCAGCTCTGTATTATATATATATATATATGTGTGTGTGTGTGTGTTCATATGTGATTCATTTCCGCTGGAGAAAACTTGTGGTGTGCTGAGGGGTGGACCCAGTGAAAACTTAGGTTACAGTAGATGGGGAACCGATTGACCCCATCCACCCCCCCCCCAACACACACAAACATGATATTTTGTAAACTGTATTTATGAAAAAGGACTGCACAGATGAAGATATATAGGGTTTCAGAAACTTTGCTTGTACCTCTTTACATATGTTCTAGCATTACTGAGACATTAACAGATCTCCAATACTCAAGGGAGTGATAGAGTCACCTTCAAGTTTAAACGCTACTATCTCAGTTTAATATGCAGAAAGATCTATAATTAAGCCATTTGTATGATCATTAGTTTGAAAAGTGCTTGTCATGCTATAAAAGTAGCTCTATTTGCTCTATTTTGCTTGTCCAACAGCAGAGGGGGAAGTGTTTGTTATTTATAAATGGGCTTCAGACATTTGCTTCATACATTAGGTAAAGGCAATTAGGTAAAACTCCAATACTCAAAGGGACAATAGAGTTCATTTCATTAGCTATAAATGAATAAATATATGTATAAATATATGAACTGATTGTTTTTAAGCTGATGCATTTTTTTATTACTCATAATCTCAGTTTAATTTTTATAGGCAACTATTAAGCCATTTGTATGATGATCAAAAGAGCTCTTTTTCTTTCTGAACCGGTCCAACATGGCAACTTTGGCTCAACCAAAGGTGTCAGTTTGGGTCAGAATAATTTTTTTGCTTTATCAACGGCAGCTAGTGGAGTGTTTCAGACACACTGCTCAAAACATTTGTATCATTTCTTGTATCACTAAGTTGAATGCAACAGACCTCCAATACTCTAGGGGGCGAGAGTGTTACGGTCAAATACATAAGCTATAAACTATATTTTTAATGGAATTTATACAAAAAGTGCAGCTTTCTGACCGGCCCAATGCAACGACATTAGCTCAACACAGGTTGTTAGTTTGGGGCAGAAATATCTTTTCACCCATCCAATAGCAGATGAGGTTTGTTGTCATCAATAATGTTTATACACTCTGATTCAAGTTATACATTATTAGTCGTAAAATCATTGAAACAAACAGCTTTGAGTCACTTATTGCTTTAATCAACATGGAAGATACTAATTTTGTTGCTTTTATTCACAATCTGTTCAAATCACCTCTGACTGTTCCAAATTAAACAATTATGTTAAATACATGCAATAACAATTAATGTCAAACATTTGACATGGTAACATGCCATCTACAAACACTAAAGAAAACAACACAAATTGGATTTGTGTATCTAGAAACATTTGTGTTTGCATATGCTTCAGCCCAAAGGAAGACTAAACCGATTGGGGAGAGTGACAGAAAGAAACACAACACTCTTTAAGCTTATGTAAGTTCAATCAGAGGCCAGGCGAGAGACAGAAGGCGGGAAGAGGGGGTGCTGCAGGAGAAAAAAAGACAAGAAAAAATAGAGAGTGGTGGAATAACCGTGAGTATATTCAGTTACAGATTTTTTTAGTTAGGTAAAATGTTCATAATAATGATGTGTGAGAAGTAAGCCAAAACACACACACAAACACACTGATGTAAATGGTAATCTGTTTCTCATTACAGTGTGGAATCCTTCCCATCGTCTTTTCATTTGGAACAGTTCCTGTATTTGACACTCAGGCACACACAGAGCATTCTTTTGCAGTATTCGGTGGTGTGTTTTAGGTCATCATGACCTGATTTAAGTGCCTCTAGAACTGTAGAGTTTCGCTGGGAGAGTGTTTTGTTTAAACCGTGCTTTAGCAGTCTTCCATTCTCTCCGCATTACTCTTTCTCTCTCAGTCCGTCTCTCTCATTTTTCACACTGTTTATAGGAGCAGAAGATAGCAGGGATAGAGAGGTATGCATAGCAGAGCCAGGATAGCAAGAGTTCAAGGTTCAAATGCAAACATACTAGTTTTAACAGCCCTTGGCATGTAGGTTGACTCACTCCCACACACTCCTATCCATCCACCCACCCATTTATCTGGCAATCTAAACAATGGCATACCATGGATCTGTATTATTTTAATTCTGATTACTACAAACAAATCCTAATTGAGATCCTAACAGTACCCCGAAATACGCACATGCACACACACACACACACACACACACACACACACACACACACACACACACACACACACACACACACACACATATCATACTGACCTCAAACATTTTAACGTTTTTAATATTTTCAAACATAGAAACAGAAGTTAAATGTTAATCCGTTCTGCTTCACACTCACAGACTGTCCAATTATTTATAATAAGTATGTAACAAGAAATAAACAGAAAGAGAGAGAAAAAAAGAAATAATAGCAAAACTTCTACACATTCCAAAATATCTCAGCCAATCAGAACATATTTATTGCTTAAAACAGTATATTATGAAAAATCATTGGGGACTGTACTCAAAAAATGTAGTCTTGACCATAAACTTCTCAAAATCTATAAACTTGTTTTTCAAATCTGATTGGTTAATCACAATTTTGTTCCAGGGACAACAAAGAAGTTGTCCCAGGAACATGTCTCACTTGGTAAAATCAGGTTATGCAAACTACAATAACTATAAAATATAATTAACTGGTTATAAGGCATGTGTGTTTAATTAAAATGAAAAAGAATGGTAACATAGTTAAAACATAGTAAAAAAAACAAAAAAAAAAACAATTCCAGTTAATAATAATCTTTTGGACACCTTGCATCATATCTTAAAAAAAGCAATAAAACTACCCATTAAAATTGCTTTAGTACACTGTTCCAGGTGATTTTTTGCTTAAATCGACATGGGAAAAAAATAGCTTTTATCATTTTTAGCGCATCTTGCTTATTTAGGACCGAGAGTTACTTTAGTTCATATATATCTGACATGTCTTTAACCTAACATGCCCACCATGTCTACATGCAAGATGGATAAAACAAGTTTAAGTTCTAGAAATGGTACTCAAGACTCCACTGAGCTGCCAGTTCGGCTATTATAACAACTTAACATGGCGCCCTATTTCAGGAGATAAGGAGAGAGAGAGAGAGAGAGAGATAGAGAGAGAGAGAGAGAGAGAGAGAGAGAGAGAGAGCTCTGTGTGGTTTTGTTTTGAGTTGGGTTCTGGAATTGGAATCATGTTCTGTCATGTTCCCTTTTAGGAAGGATTAGGAGTGAGATTGAGGTTACGGTAAACTTCACCTTAACCCCATCTCTCTCATTCTTTCCTCACACAGACACACACACACACGGCTGTCTCACAGGAATCCTATTAAGGATATGTTTACCTGTGGAGCTGGTGTTAGTGGATGGTGCTCTGATATATATCTTCACATTCTAATGACAGACTCCAACAACCACTGATCGGATACAGCACACACACACACACACACACACGCACACACACACACACACACACACACACACACACACACACACACACACACACACACACACACACACACTCAGTTGACCAGTCACTCCCCCTCTCATAAAACTTTGATCTAAAACTTAGCAGAAGGAAACCTCACGCCAGCTCTCTGGAGAAATATCCTGCTAACCAAAGCAAAGCATGAAACATCATGAAAGAAAGAAGCAACACGAGGCAAACCCCAAATCAATCTCGACAAAATTGCACAGGGCCAAATCAGCATCTGGAATTAAGGCATTTGCTACCAAACTCTCAAAGAAGTAACATGAGATGCTAGCTATTTGTTAGCTTCCTAGATAACACACACATGCTGTCAAAATGGATTCATATGGAAAGCTGCACATTTGAAACATCTATTTACCATTTTGAATAACTAATTGGTATTATGGGGATGAAAACATCTGTGTCAGAGACATGAAAAAAAAAGAAACTCTTTAATGATGTTTTTGACTTATTTCTACTTTAAAAAAAAAAAAAAAAAAAAAAAACAAAGAAAACATATCTCTGTTATACAGTAAGTACAGTATATAACATATCTAAGAGGAGGAGAAAGGGATTCTCCTTATGGTTCAAAATAACACCATTTGACAAAGGCATTGTATTGCAGCTTTAAAGATTATCACGAGCTACATTTTGACATTGTCTGCACGTCTATCTGGTGCAAAATAATTAGTAATATAAGACAAACTATGAGCAAATCCATCATTCGAAACAATTGTTTCATTTTTGTTTCATACCAGTTTGACTATTGCGTAGTCAGGTTATAATTTAAGTAAAAAAAAATGTACGATTCATGGTTTCTGTAAAAAGCTGATGACTAGCTTATTCACTTTATACTTTTAAGACATGTAAAACATCCACATCTGCACATCAGTGCATGTATTTGGGTGTTTTAAAAACTTGAATGTAAGAAACTTATGCAAGATGATGCTGCTGAACCGTACTTCTCATCACTAATCCTGTCAACTTATGATGCAGGGCTTTTCATAGTATTATCTTGACTGGTCTACATCTGTCGATTTCTTGAGTGCAATGGCCAATCAAGTGACGGAATCCACTCACCGCTCAAAACGCAGAAATTCTGTTCAGTGCTGAGTTCTGCATGCTCGCAAATTTGGGATGTTGTGTAATGGGAGATTCGTATCATGGATATGCTGCCAACACATCTGGAGCAACTGCGTGATTTTATGGATTTTTTTTTTTTTTTTTTAACAATTAGTAAGGGGAAATACCTTCAGGTATCTTAATGCACCCAGTCTTTTTATGAAGAAAACATGAAGAGGTCACGTCATCACAGATTTTTAAGGGGGCTGACAGCTTAACTGCATATTTTTAAGGGGGGCTAAGATAGAAGTCAGGGGTCTGGCACTGCGGTCCACATGTGGAAATCAGCTTTAGATTTTCTCCTCGGCTAATGGACTTTATAAAAGCTCTGATTTTGCAACTAACCTCTCTCTCTGTCTCTCATTGGTTAGAATGTACGGTTGGCCAGGTGAGTACACTTCTGCGCACAGCTCTACAGAAGTGCTTTACACAGATGAACAAAGTGAGGGCTGTGAGTCACACACACTTCCAGCTTGTTAACACACACACACACACACACACCCATACACACTGTATTTCACCACTTACAAAGAACTACCATATAACTGCTCTTAATGTCTCTCTTACTTTTTTTCAGTCTGTCTCACCTCACTTTTTCAGTCTGAAAAATAGAATTCTGTACATATAAAAAACAGTGTTACTAATATGTGTAAGTATTTAATCTTTCTTTTCTAAAGACTTCTTTCTTTTCTATTAATTTGCAGAGACAACTAAGCTATTTGTTATAAATATTGTGCAATATAACAAAATGCTCCAACCAGGTCTATATATATATATATATATATATATATAGGCTCAGGAAGAGTAGGCTCAGGAAGAGCTTCTTCCCTGAGGGTGTGACACTTCTGAACGCCACACCACCAATCTAACCTGCACCTGCTCTCTTACTGCACTGGTCACAGTAATTTACATACATTGTATTTGCACTATTCATATTTTGCACATGGTTAAAGCTATTACACTATAAATTGTCTAAAGTTGTTACTGTACAAGCACAGTTAACTATTTCTATAAAAAATATCATTGCACTACTGTTATTTTGAATAGAATACATTGTTTAACAATATGTTTGCACTCTTCCAACGGTATTTATTACCACTGTTCTCACGTTGTTGCTGTTCATAATGTATATATAATCCTTCATTGCTCTGTTATTAATGTACATACAATCCCTACATTGCATTCATATTTATATTCTGTATATACTCTGCTCAATATTTTATATAGGATCTCCACTGTACATTATTTATATCATAGCTTTACTTACTTTGCACTTTTATGTACAGTACAGACCAAAAGTTTGGACACACTGTCTCATTCAAAGAGTTTGCTTTATTTTCATGACTATGAAAATAGTAGATTCACACTGAAGGCATCAAAACTATGACTTAACACATGTGGAATTATATATGGAATTATAAAAAAAAGTGTGAAACAACTGAAAAAATGTCATATTCTAGGTTCTCCAAAGTAGCCACCTTTTGCTTTGATTACTGCTTTGCACACTCTTGGTATTCTCTTGATGAGCTTCAAGAGGTAGTCACCTGAAATGGTCTTCCAACAGCCTTGAAGGAGTTCCCCGAGAGATGCTTTGCACATGTCGGCCATTTTGTTCCGGTGACTGTGGAGGCCAGGTCATCTGGCGCAGCACCCCATCACTCTCCTTCTTGGGTAAAAAGCCATTGATGCCTTCAGTGTGACTCTACAATTTTCATAGTCATGAAAATAAAAAAAAAACTCTTTGAATGAGAAGGTGTGTCCAAACTTTTGGTCTGTACTTCTGGTTAGATGCTAACTGCATTCCATTAGCTCTGTACTTGTACTCTGCATAATGACAACAAAGTTGAATCTAATCTAATATATATATATATATATATATATATATATATATATATATATATATATATATATATATACATACACACACACACTTTCAAGACATTTTCCAAGATACAGCCCCATTTTTTTCAATGCTTTTTCATTACATTTAACAAAACAAGTGTGTCCATTAAATAAAAAAAAAAAATTACAGTATTTACCACATTTCTGCTGTTAAATGTTCCAGTCAATTCCCCACTAATTTTAATGGCAGTTTAACTTTTCGGTTCCTTTTCACTCACAGTCCTTTTAATGTGGTCTTTTTTTTAAATAGAATTACATTTAATTTAAATTAAATTGATTTATATATATATATGTTTTTTACCTGCAGTTTATTTTCCCGTCTTGTTCTCACAATTGTGTGCTCCAATCTATATAATCAGCCTAAACTTTTCTCACAAAGCAATAAACCATGTATAATGCCCCCTGGCTGCCTGAGGCAAAAAATAAAATGAAATAAAATAAAATAAATAAAATAATCCTTTTTAATCATCAGTTTTCTTAAAGCTGAAGTGTATAGTGCCACTAGTGTGATTTAACTGAATGGTAACAATTTAATAATGTTCATTAGTTAACTACTTTAGTTAACATGAACCAAGGATGAGCAATACTTCTACAGCATTGATTAACATTGGCTAATGTTAATTTCAACATTTACTAAAAAGTTGTGCTTGTTAACATTAGTTAATGCACTGAGAATTAACATGAACAGCTGTATTTTCATTAACATTAACAAAGATAAATACTGTAATACATGTATTGTTCATTGTTTGTTCATGTTAGTTAATACATCAACTAATATTAACTAAAGTAAATGTTGGTTTTGTGAGCCCACCCTCTGTTTAGCCATTGGTTGGACAAACTCATATGCACAAAACTCACTCCATTGGTTAAGTCACTGTTGCTGTAACGTATAAAATGAGAAGCATCAAAAAGATCTTTGATAGTGCCACCAAGCCACAGTTTTAGGGAAAATCAATGTACACAGGGTTGACTTTGCTACACCTTTAACATCAGAACCGTGGTCGTTGTATACGTAAAACCGCCAGCATGTCAAATTTACAGCATGCACATTACCGTACATTACCAGCCCTTTCGCGGCTGTAGACGGTAATGTTTTCTCTTGGTTCATATCTCTTGGTTCATGTCAAATTAATTTGGATAAATAAGTCGCACCTGACTATAAGTCGCAGTACCAGCCAAACTGTGAAAAAAAGTGTGACTTATAGTCCGGAAAATACGGTACTACTATTTTGATATGGATAAAAAAACATTATGTCAGTGTATTTATCAAGGATCCAGCCATACCACCCTTCACATTAACCAGGTCACTCTCACCTGCTTACTAATCACTGCCACCTGTCTCTACCAATCAAGTTCCCTTTATTAACCGGGGGTGGGGCTTAATGCGGGGGGCGGGGCACGGTCATAATGTATATAATGAAGAAATCTGAAGATTGTTATAAAAATACAAATCTGACATGAAAATCTGTCTATGAAAACATGAACACATGTTAAGGACAGGTTAGATTATGATTATGATCAAGCAATGTTATTAATAAAGGAGCAAGAAATATCTGCCTGAGGTGAAGAGTGTACCAATAAACGGAAGCTAATTCTATGACACATCCTATGATAAATCAGATAACTGAGATACATATCAGACATAACATTACAACTTGTATCAGCACAAAAGGATGATAAGTTATGCGTTAGACCGAGAGAGAGAGAGAGAGAGAGAGAGAGAGAGAGAGAGAGAGAGTGAGAGAGAGAGAGCGCGCGAGCTCCCTTTGATGCGTTTTCATGATAGCGCGCTGAAAGATGGGCAAGGACAGATTTTACTATAGATTCCTATAAAGTTCTCATTATAAATGTATGGCAGATTTGTGCTATATTCTCATCTACGTTATTAAGTGTAATGGGTGTAATTAAGTTTTATTTTTAAGTTGAGTTTTATTTTCCATGAACCACCTGTGCGTTTTCGAAGCCATATGAATTGAATTATGTCCACAAATATGACGGAAAAAAAGCTCGGCTGCATTATTATAACATCAATAATAACAATAATAACAGGGTGTCCGCGGGGTTTTAAAAAGTATTAAAAAGTGATAAATCAAAACATATGGACTTCTCCGAAGTCTTAACGCGCCAGAAAAACCGGGAGAGAAAAGCTTCAAGCACATTACAGACACGCTACAGCAGCACTTCTCGCCGAAGCCCCTGGTCATCACGGAGCGTTTTCGTTTCCATCGGCGGAATCAGGAGGAGAGCGAGTCGGTGACACAGTATGTTGCAGTGCTTAGAGGGTTGTCAGAACACTGTGAATTTGGGGGACATTTGGATGATGCACTTCGCGATAGATTTGTGTGTGGCCTAAAGAGTGAGGCTACTTAAAAACGCTTGTTGACTGAGTCTACGCTGACGTTTCAGAGAGCGGTAGAGTTGGCGGTCTCCATGGAAACAGCGTCACGTGAAGCACACCAACTCAGCGGATCACTGACGGTAAATGCAATCTTTATCAAAGAGTAAGACTGGGAACAAATGCAAATGATGCGGAAAAAATAACCATAATGATGATGATTGTTGTCTTAAAGACAAAAACTGTAATGTTTGTGGATAAAAAGTCCATATCAGTCGCGTTTGCAGGAAAAGTAACGTTTATGATGACAGAAAAACAAAGAGTGGAAAAACAGCAAAAGCTGCAGGGCCAACGAAAGCATTTAAGCAGAAAGGCTACATAAAAAAGGGAAATGATGCTGATGCAGTGTCTAATGAGGATGACACAGACTCAGATTTAGCTCTGTATAAACTGTCGCAGCCAGGAGAAAAGTCTAGTATCACCGTGAAACCAGAAATTGAAGGTACACCACTGGAAATGGAACTGGACACGGGCGCAGCAGTGTCATTGATCTCAACAGAGACTTATGATCGAATATTGAAACACCTGCCCCTATGCTCAACGGACATTGTTCTTCGAACATACACTGGGCAAGCATTGCGTCCTGAAGGTGTAATTGATGTGCATGTGAAATTGGGCAAGCAGACAGCTGTTCTTCCATTGTATATCGTGCAAGGAGACTATCCACCACTCTATGGCAGAGAGTGGTTGCGTCAGATCAAAATGAACTGGAAAGAAATTAAAGCAGTCAGATTGAAGACGCTTGAATCTGTGTTGCAGAAACATGCTGCTATTTTCTCTACACATTTGGGAGAAATGAAGAACATCACCGCTAAAATAACATTGAAACCTGAAAACAAACCCAAGTTTTGCCAGCCCAGAGTCGTTCCGTATGCTCTTCGTCCAAAAGTCGAAACGGAGCTGAAACGTCTCACTGAAATTGGAGTATTGTCACCAGTAGAGCATAGTGAATGGGCTACTCCAATAGTTCCTGTTGTAAATAAAAATGGAGACGTGCGCATCTGTGGTGATTTTAAGGTGACGATAAACCCTGTCTTACACATTGAATACTATCCATTACCGCGCATTGAGGACCTGTTCGCTTCATTAGCAGGGGGACAGTGTTTCAGCAAATTGGACTTGTCACATGAGGGTCGAAGAGGATTCCAGGAAGTTCCTTACAATTTCTACACAAAAAGGACTATTCCAGTACAATCGCCCTTCCATTTGGGATCTCTTCGGCGCAAGCTATTTTCCAGAGAGCTATGGACCAAATATTACAGGGTCTGCCAAATGTCCATTGTTACCTGGATGACATTCTGGTTACCGGGCGGACTGAAGCTGAACACCTGGAAAACCTGGATGCAGTCCTTGGACGACTGGAGCAGTTTGGGTTGCATGCTGAAAAAGGGAAATGTGACTTTTTCAAGGACTCACTGGAATACTTGGGTCACATAATTGATGCAGAAGGTTTGCACAAGTCACCTAAAAAAGTACATGCAATTGTCAATGCGCCAATTCCATCAAACATCACACAGCTAAGATCATTTCTAGGCCTGTTAAACTATTATGGGAGATTCATACCCAATCTGGCAAACATAGCGAATCCTTTGAATGCCCTGTTGTGTAAAGGGAAACGCTGGCAGTGGTCTGAGGAGTGTGATGCTGCATTTAAAAAGGCAAAAGAACAATTGGTGTCACAAAATGTTTTGACACACTATGACCCTCAGAATGCAATTCGGCTTGCATGTGATGCATCACCTTATGGCATTGGTGCCGTCATTTCCCACATCCTACCCAGCGGTAAAGAAAAGCCAATAGCTTTCGCATCACGCACACTTAGCAAGGCAGAACAGAATTATGCACAGATTGAGCGCGAGGCTCTAGCCATAGTGTTTGGGGTCAGAAAATTCCATCAATATCTTTGCGGACGGAAATTCACGCTTTTCACGGATCACCGCCCCCTTACTACGATCTTTGGGCCACAAAAAGGAATTCCGTCTATGTTGGCAGCACGGATGCAAAGGTGGGCATTACTTTTGTCTGCGCACAATTATACAACAGAGTACAAAAGAGCTGAGCATCATGCAAATGCTGATGGTCTTTCCCGTCTGCCGTTACAAGTAGAACACAGTGAGAAAATGGATGCAGTAGAGCTATTTTACCTCGAACAAATGGAGAAAATCCCTGTCAGTGCCACGGATATCCGACGTGAGACTATGAGTGACTCAACCTTGTCTACAGTCATCGAAACGGTCATAAAAGGGACCCAAGCTGTCAACCTGACTGGTTATAACGAACTCTCACCTTTCATCTCCAAACGCGCTGAGCTGTCCGTCCAACACGGGTGCTTAATGCGGGGCATGAGAGTTGTGGTTCCCCTTAAGCTGCGGAAAAGAGTACTGGAGGAACTGCACACTGGCCATCCAGGAATTGTCAGAATGAAAGCCATTGCTCGCAGTTATGTGTGGTGGCCTGGTATTGATGCTGACATTGAACTGTGCGTGAAAATGTGTCAGTCATGTCAACAAATACAGAAAATGCCACCCCAAGCACCCCTCCACCCATGGGAGTGGCCAAGCAGACCATGGGAACGTATTCATGTAGATTTTGCTGGCCCATGTGAGGGTCACATGTACCTAGTCGTAGTTGATGCACATTCGAAGTGGCCTGAGGTGCAGTTGATGACATCAACAACAGCGGGGAGGACAATTGAAGTTTTGCGGAACCTTTTCAGTCATTATGGACTGCCTGAAGTCCTGGTGAGTGATAATGGACCACAATTTGTCTCTCAGGAGTTTGTAACTTTCCTGAAAGCCAACCATGTGAAGCATATCCGTTCAGCCCCATATCATCCTGCAACCAATGGGCAGGCTGAGAGGTTTGTTCAGTCGCTAAAACAAGCATTGAAGGCATCTAAGGGTTCTTCCACTGTTCAGAGACGGTTGGAAACATTCTTGCTGACGTATCTCAACACACCACATCCAACGACTAGAGAGGCCCCTTCTATGTTGTTTTTGGGACGACAACTGCGCACACGGCTGGATGCCTTGAAACCCAGTGTGATAGCTGCTGTGCGACTCTCACAGACCTCCCAGGTCCTCCGCCGTGCTGGTCGTTCAAAACCAAGACAGTTTGGAGTCGGCGATGCAGTTCTGGCTCGTGATTACAGAGGGAGAGAAAGATGGACATCAGGTGTGGTGACGGCTCAAAGTGGTCCAGTGTCTTATAGTGTGGATGTAGGAACTTCTGCGGAATGGCGACGCCATGCTGATCAACTCTTGTCCATTCCGAATCAAACAGCTGAAGCTCAGGTGACACAACCACCTGACATCAGTGATGTACCGGTTCCTCTACAGACCTCTGTAAATGACACTTCTTCAGCATCACCAACCAGGGAACAGGATGTTAACAGTGACGCATCAGAGTCTCAGATAAATCATGGCAAACTCAACATTCCATCAGTGCAGGTCAGACGTTATCCAGCCATGACATTATAAAGCCATGAGAAACTCCTGTTGAACTGAAATGTAATTAGTTTTTGTAGTTGAGCCTGTTCTGACAAGGGGCAGAATAATCCTCGAACTGGCTCGAGGCAAGAGGCAGTCTACCCTCTACCTCTAGTTAAAAAAAAGAAAAAAAGAAAAAAAAGGCATAATTTTTGAGTAGTTGAAAATGCATTGTTTTTCTTTTTTGTTTGTTGATTAAGAGGGGAGGAAATGTTATGTATGTAATATCGTTATTTCCCCATTGTGCCTGCTGGTGGCACTGCCACTTGTAATTGTGAGTTGTGTTCCTTAAAGTAATAAATCCAGAAGAAGAATAGTATCCCTGAATGTTGGTTGTGTTATTTGAACGTGGTTTAACCCAAGAGTTTTATATATTTTTTAGTCAGTTAAAACATAACAAAGGCCATTAAAGGTGTTAAATGTGGTCTCAGAGGTATTATTTTTTCCCAAATTAGGTATTATTTTTTCAGACTATCAGGTGTCCTATTCTGATTGAAATTCTATCTGCGCTCACGTTAGTTCATTTAAATATGGGCTTTAGCATATCTGGGCACATAATCAAAGATCTTTCTTCTCCGTCTCAACGTATGTTTGATGCTGACGTCATATTCAGTGGTCGTTCGACATCATCTCAGAACACTGCGCGCTCAACAGAAGTGGCTGGCTTACGTTTTATTTTAGACTTGCTTCAAGGCATATCTTCAACGACTGGCCAACCATCGTCGTCTTCATGGGCAAATGCAAGTTTTCTAATAGCTGGGTTAATGACCCAGCATTTAAGGACTGGCTCAGGCCTGTAGTAAGGAATAACAGGCAGTAGTGTTGTCAAAAGACCTGGTACTTCGGTACCAAGTCGGTACTAAAAAAAATTAAATGTGACGGTACCAGGTTTCTTTAAGTACCGGTAGTACCGAGGTCCCGTTCAAACCCGGTTCTTGACGCATCGCTATGATTTCCGCGAAGCAGAAAACGAGGACGGAATCTCATAATCCAGTCATGAAAATTAAACTTACATTTTAATATGGACAGTCATGGAATTTGTCAAAGTTAGCATACATTAATCAAATCAAATCTCCATATGGACCAGTATCTGTAAATGTTAAGCCGCAAAAGTTGTTTGAAATATGAATCCGTGTTCTGCGCGTCTCTGTGTGAATTAATGCAGAGACGTGCGGGTTTGTTTTCTACATTGACTGAAGCGCATGACGCTTGCATTAATTTCAGCATCTGAGCTTCAGAGTTCTCTCTCCATCAAGCGATCTGAACTTTTCAGCTCATCTCAATGGACGCACATCGCACCTGTATTTGATGCTCTCTGTAAACTCTTTGTGAAGGCGCACGACTCACTGTCGCTTTACTGATAGTGCTGTTTCTCACACATGCAAAGAGAGAGAGAGCGAGAATCTTACCACGCTGAATGGACAGGCTATATTTAAACTATTCTTTGTTGTCGTCTCCTGTCAAAATAATGGAGTTCATTTAGAATTATTCATATTAATTTTTCGAACAAGCAGAAGACATACCGGTTTCTCAGGTAGTGGGCGGAGCTAATGCGCAAATGGCAATTTCATTGGCTGGCACAGATTTAGTACCGTCGCTGTTTTGATTTCAATAAAATCAGTTTGACCGAACGCAGACAACATGATTAATATTCATGAACCCAGCAGCTCATCAATTCATAGTGCATTGTATATACATTAGTATGATAGTAGAATTAGTAGTAGTATTATCTTTTAATAATAATTAATTTGATCTGTTACTATTTTTTTTACAGAAACCCTCAATGACCAAAAATATCTTAAGCATCACCACCTGTCTTAAGTTCAGTTAAAAGGACAAATATGCATTCATTAAACTTTATTTTTTAAAGAAATAAATCACAATATTTCTTCCATGTTTTAATATTAATAGCAAATCCCCTTTATTTACCAAAAATAAAATGTTTAAATTTCATAAATTAAAAGACAAATTAAATTTGGGTGAAACTTGTTTACTGTTTTTCATAATTATATAAATTGTAGAAAAACTTTAAACACAATTGTAAATAAGTATAAAGAATGGCATTAGTTTTATTTTCAGTGCTAAAACTTTTTTTTTTTTTTAATTAGCATATTTTGGGGTTTTGCTTTGGTACTGAAATTGGTTCAGAGAACCGTGGATTTTCACTGGTATCGGTACCAAATACTGAAATTTTGGTACCGTGACAACAATAACAGGCAGGCTTATTGTTCGGTGTGTAAAAAAAAACATCAATGTCAACTGGATGGGAGCTAACACACTTCGGTCGCATATGCAATCCACTAAACATAAAAATGGAATGCGTGCTCGGAGAGAGCAGTTAATTCTACCAATCTCAGCTGTCTGCGCGGCTGCACCTCCACCACCACCGCCGCAAATTTGTGGCGCAGTTTGTGAATCCGCAACAGTTCATAGAAGATGCCCGTTTGTAATGCATTAACTTGCAATGAATGCCAGCCAGTGTGCTGGAATTATCCATTCTCTCCATTGCACATTTTATGTAGTTTGTTTTATTTTTATTTACTAAGTGAAATAAATGTGCAATATGTTGTCAACATCAGTTTCTAAATCTATTCTTTTTTGTATGTTATATATGTCAAAATCTGTGTAAATAATAGAAAGGTAGCTGATTAACACTTGCAATTCAGTGTCGTGATGGTTTTAAAAAACATTCTGATGGTAGTAAAAAAGGTATTAAAAAGTAGTCAATTTAACTTAAGGATTGCTGTATATACCCTGAATAACAATAATAATAGAAAAATAAAACATTTAAGATCAATATCATTATCGGGCATTGCTTATGTGAGCATGAAATGAATTTCAGCATAATTGTTCATGTTAATTAATCAGATGTAGAGTAACTCTTGCAACTTTTATCTGAAAAAAATTTGGCGATGCAGATGTGAACTTGACCGAAAGTGTAACTCGGATTGCGCTTTACAAACATGAAAAGTACAATAAATTCAAATTATATTATATATTATATTTATTTTTTTAATGTATTCTAATATTTCATTAATATTTTGTATTCAATTTGCACATTCTGATCAACCAAAATATTATTTAACAGCATGGAAATCACTGATTATTGCTAAATAATTGAATAAGATTTAAAATATAGATAAAAACTATTACAAACAAATAATTTTGATTTCGTCATCTCTACGAATATATTTAATGTAATTAGGCTACATATATATATATATATACATATATATATATATATATATATATATATATATACATATATATATAAATATATATATATATATATATATATATATATATATATATATATATATATATTTTTTTTTTTTTTTTTTTTTTTTTAAAGACCATTTCAATATTTGTCTGTGATTTAAAAATTAACCCACAAACATACTTTTTCTTTTTTTTTTTTTGGCTACTTTATTCAACTGCATTTTTTTAAACAAAACATTGTCTTCCAGTATAACTTTAGCAGCATATTTTGATCCAGCGGTTTAAAAGAAAAAAGTTCACCAAGTTTAACCAAACAACTATTATAAGGTATAAAACAGAGGCCAAATAGCTAGATATTTTAACTATGGCTAAATCTCAAAACTGAAATAATAATAGTATTTAAAAAAATGGATATTATATTTACCACAACCGGTGAAACATTCAAATGTCTATTGAAAAAGATACGTCGGTCTACGTGCTCAGATGAGAGCCGAGTGCGCAGTCTGTTCACATTTAGTGGAATAAATTTGTTCCGCTGGAACAGATGTTGCAGGAACAGCCAGGCACCACTGGACAAGTAAACCTTCTCTCTCCCTGAAACTAATGGTCACCAAATCTTTCACCACCATTTTAGCGAATAGCTTTGTCATCTTCTCGGTTCTGCCTGCGTTGCATTTAGGTCTTACGGCAAGTGATTCAATGCTCGTCTGAGTTGCCGCTCTATTTTATGTACACATTTAAGATGATAGCGCATTGTATTTGTTGTAGATTTGTGTGACAGCTTGGCGCTGCACAGCTTACCCTGAACTGTATTTTCATCGTTCTTCTCAAAGGGAAACAAGCCATCACTATGTGACTTTGAGGCCATGATTATCTGTCTTCTTGCGTCTTTTAAGGCATCAAGTGGGAAGCTAACCAATCAGAGATCAGGGCGCCGCCCAACATGCTGCCATAACCAATCAAAAAAAAATAATAATAATTTTGATCATCGTTTACGTGATCGATTATCGTTGTTGCGGTCGAGTACTCGAGTACTCGATCACTGTTGCACATCCCTATTGTGGAGTAGGGTTGTCATGAGTCTTGTCTGGTTTCTGCTTGTCCTGTTGTCCCTGTCTCTCAGAAGGAGAACATGGTATTATCAAACGTGCCCTGGACCTGAAGTATCTGGACCTGAAGGAGGTGTTCAGTAAGTCCTGTGCTGCTTCTCTTCCTCCGCATCGTCCCTACGACTGTGCCATAGACTTAGCGCCAGGTAAGTCTCCGCCTAAAGGCAAATTATACTCTCTTTCTATTCCAGAGAGGGAGGCCATGGAGAAATACATTTCTGATTCCTTGGCATTTAGGTTCATCCGCTCTTCCTCTTCTCCAGCGGAGTCGGGATTCTTTTTTGTGGGTAAGAAGGATGGTTCTCTGCGACCTTGTATTGACTACCGAGAGCTGAACAACATTACGATAAAGAACACCTATCCATTACCACTTATGTCTTCAGCTTTTGACAGGTTACAGGGAGCATCCGTATTCACAAAATTTGATTTACGTAATGCTTATCATTTGGTCTGCATCAGGAAGGGGATGAATGGAAAACCTGCTGTTGGGGCTCTCCAACTCGCCAGGGATTTTCCAAGCACTTGTTAATGGCGTGTTGAGAGATATGGTAGATCAGTTTATATGTTTACCTGGATGACATACTGACTCCAGGAACACGTTCAACACGTCAGACGAGTGCTCCAGAAATTACTTGAGAATGGGCTTTTTGTCAAGGCGGAGAAATGAGTATTCCATGCACAGTCTGTTCCCTTCCTAGGGTATATTGTCTCGTCCGAGGGAATACGTATGGACCCTGACAAGGTTAAGGCTGTGATAGATTGGCCATCTTCAGATTCCCGTAAGTCCATACAGCGGTTTCCGGGGTTCACCAATTTCTATCAGCGTTTTATTTGCAATTTCAGCCAACTAGCCTCACCTCTGATGGCCTTGACCTCTCCCAGTACTCCGTTCAGGTGGTCGGATTCAGCT
Source organism: Carassius auratus (assembly GCF_003368295.1). Taxonomy (NCBI): domain Eukaryota; kingdom Metazoa; phylum Chordata; class Actinopteri; order Cypriniformes; family Cyprinidae; genus Carassius; species Carassius auratus. Next base: position 16,709,464 of record NC_039271.1, read on the forward strand.
GAGACTGTGTTCACTAACCTCAAAAGCCGCTTCATTTCGGCTCCCATCCTTGTAGCCCCTGACCCCACACGGCAGTTCGTGGTGGAGATCGACGCATCAGAGGTGGGGGTAGGAGTAGTGTTGTCCCAACGTGCTGTCTCACGATAAGGTACATCCATGAGCGTTTTTTCCCCATCTTTATCTCCTGCTGAATGCAATTATGACATTGGTAACAGAGAATTGTTGGCCGTCAAATTAGCTTTAGAGGAGTGGCATCACTGGCTCAGGGGTACTTTTCATTGTTTGGACCGATCATAAGAATTTAGAGTACATTAGAACTGCCAAAAGACTCAATTCCAGGCAGGCTCAGTGAGCACTTTTTTTCGGTCGCTTTGATTTTACTTTATCGTACCGCCCGGGTTCCAAAAATGTCAAACCCGATTCTTCATTATGTCTTTTCGATCCCTCCGCCCGCCCGGTGACTCCCGAGTGTATTTTACCTGAGAAAGTAGTGCTCTCAGAACTCATATGGGAGGTCGAATCGAAGGTCAAGATGGCCTTAGAAGGGGTAACGTCTCCGCCCGGTTGTCCACCGAACTGTTTATTTGTGCCAGAGGAGTTAAGGTCCGAAGTCATTCAGTGGGGTCACTGCTCTAACATTGCTCCCACCCTCTAATGGCATGATGGTCGTTTTGACCATAGTGGACCGGTTCTGGAAGGCGGCACATTTAATTCTCTTGTCCAAATTACCGACAACCAAGGAGACAGCGGTAACTGTCCTAGATCACGTCTTTCGGCTTCATGGCCTCCCGGTAGACGTGGTTTCTGACAGGGGATCTCAATTTATATCCAAATTTTGGAAAGAATTTTGTAAAGTGCTAGGAGCGTCCCCAAAGGTTATCATCCCCAAAGTAACGGGCAGTCTGAGCGAGCCAACCAAGATTTAGTGAGGACGTTGCAATGTTTGGTCTCCAAGAATCCTTTTCCTGGAGCCAACAACTCTCTATGGTGGAATACACTCACAATTCGTTACCAGTGTCAGCCACGGGCCTTTCTCCATTCCAGTGCAGCTTAGGTTACCAGCCACCAGTTTTTCCCAGTCTAGAATCTGAAGTCATGGTCCTCTCCACTCACACGTTTGTCCAGAGGTACCACCACACCTGGACCAGAGCCCGCGAGACTCTGCTCCGGATGAGGGAGCGCACTAAGGCCAAGGCCGATTGCCAACGGTCAAAGGCTCCCGTTTATGTAGTGGGTCAAAAAGTGTGGCTTTCTACCAATAACATTCCTCTGCGATCCGTATCTAACAAATTAGCTCCCAAATTTATTGGTCCGTTTACTATCACCAAGATCATTAGTCCGGTGACAGTCCGCCTCAAACTACCTCCAGCATACAGAAGGATACACCCCGCCTTTCATGTGTCCAAAATTAAACCTGTGTTTTATACACATATTAATCCACTTACTCTGGTTCCCCCGCCGCGTCTCATAGATGGGGAACCAACTTATTCTGTTAATCGCATTCTGGACTAGACCTACAGTACCTGGTGGACTGTCTATGTCTATCCACGAGGGACTTTTGTCTTCACCTGTCTAGCAAGAGGGTGATATAGGTCCATTTACCATCCAGAGGAAGATCAAAGAAGTCACTTACCTGCTAAAACTTCCAGCCCAATATTGCTTTCACCCAGCCTTCCATGTCTTGTCACTCTAACCCTTCTCTCCTTCTGCCTCAGGTCCTGTGGAATTCGAAGTACCTCCTCCTCCCAAAATCATCAAGGAACCCACCATCTACTGAGTCCGAGAGATCCTGGACTCCTGGCGACGACGGCCGCTTGGGAGTACTTAATCGACTGGGAAGGATAAGGCACAGAGGAAAGATCCAGGGCCTCTCGGGATGATGTTCTGGACCTTTTCCTGTTGGCGGAATACCATCGCTGTAACCTGAATCATGCAGCGCCCAGGGGCCATGGCCGTCCTTGTCACCGAGACACCCATGGAGGAGGGTGTATTATCAGGGACACCGTCTGTCACATTAACAGGTCACTCTCACCTGCTTTCTAAGCACTGCCACCTGTCTCTGCTAATCAAGTTCCCTTTATCTCAGCATTCTCCCTCTGTGTCTCTGTCTGGTCTAATAGCTTCTATGCTGACTTTCTGGACAACCTGTATATTTGCTAACCAGCAAGCTCCTCCCAGGATCGCATCTCCTTTACCCAATATTCCTAAGCTCTGTGGTTTCCTGTGGCTCATCAGGAGGAGGAAACTGAACATGATCTGATAAGTGAAGCATTTGAACCTTTCAAGCTACCATACACAGCCTGTGAGGATTATTGACCTGTTCTCTTTTGACTCCTCCTTTATTAAACCTGTTGTTTGTCATGCAACTTTGTGTCTCCAGAGTGTTTGCTGACCGTATCATGTCATGCAATGATTGTTTTTAGTCATCAACTATGTTTTTGTCCAGTTATGTTCAATAGACCATAAATGACCAATAATAATCTAATGCACTGCATCGGATGAACAACGCAATGACAAATTCAAGCACACAGTTTCACCTAATTAATTATTAATTTATCAATTAATTAGTTAAGGAGTCGTAACTGACAAAAATGACCAACACTTTTACCCTTTTGGTCAAATATTGCACTGCAAAGATCATTAATAGCAACTCGTCAGTGCTCGCAGATGATCATGGAATAAGCAGGATAATACACTTCTAGCTGTGCATTAAACAATTTTAATGCACTCCGTGGAGGAAAACAAGTAGCTAGCCATGCATTATCCCTTACCTGAAAAACAGCCATGAGTATAGTAAATTTTTACCCTGTGCTATTTCTAGTGTACTGACTACAATAAAACCACAATAGCACCAATTTAAAAAATAGTATATTTCTGCAGAGGAACAAATCACATGAAATTTTTTTCAGATCCGAGTAACCTTTAAGTAAAGCAGCCTGCTGTTGTTCGTTTCGAGAGAGGAGATAGGTAACCTTTTCTGATATCCTAATCTGATATTTGAGGATGGATGAACGTAATACTTTGTCTACTACAAATAAAGTTCATGCTCCTTCCTTTGAGAATATCCTGCTGGTAAAATGACAGCAGTCGATCTATAATGCACACACACACACACACACATTTAGGTACAAAACTAACGTGCTTATATGTGAGGATTCAACTTATGAAGATGATGAGGCGTGAAACCATTAATGTGTGTGTGTTGCTGTAGGCTGCGTGTATGAGGCTCAGCTGGTTAGATCCTGACAGGAACAGCACAGGCAAGTAGAGGGTGACCCAGAAAGCAGAAAAAAGAGCTATAAAGACAGTGATATTTTTAGATACCAGGATAATGATGAGAATTCTTCTGAGAGGATGAGTGAGAATGATAGAGAGAGAGAGATCCTTGTACTTTTCCAACCTTGCATTCTATTGTAACATTTCTCCCTTACAGGTGTTTTCCTTTCCTTTCATTCATTTTTTTCTTTTATCTTCTAGATGTTTAGAGCTCTTCACTCATGACGTCAGTTTAGGCCAACCCGGAAGGCTAATTCACCATGGCTAGGCTAATACTTTGCAAAAAAATAAATAAAATAAAGGCTGTTTATGGTTAACATTCCTTGAAAACTTTGTTTTGCTCTACAACAATAATTACAAACTGCTGTATCTCAAATGTAAGTTTTAAAGCCGTTGCCAACAATTTTCTATCTAAGTGTAACGGAGGCTTGCCTCTGGCGATTACCTTTTGGTTGCACCAGCGACTAAAACAAAGTCTGAGGTGTGGAAAAGTTTTGACCATGTTTATAATTAGAATAATGACTGAATAATGATGCATCATCAGCGAGCGCAGGAACACACTGAAGCCTTCTACAGTGGATACAATCATTCAATCAATCAATCTCTGTGAGTAAAGGTTTTTCAAATGATAAGTAAATATTCATTGAGTCTTAAATGCTTAATGTGGATAGGGTATTTACGCTAATGCATTATTAACGCTTGGCATTATTTTTCTATTAAATGTCACCTGCTAGTGGCGAAGCAAATCTTAATTTCGTTATTGCCAAATAACCATTTTAATTAACTTTGAAGATGTTTTTATTATCTTTCTGGACATGGACAGTATACCATTTTCCTCCAATCACCTTTGTTTGGGCTTCCCAGGGACCCTGTACTTCGAGATCAATGGTTACAATTTATGTTTAACTAGGTTCCCTAAAATTATAATCCACATGTAAAACTATGTGCAGCATATTTTGGTGAGGACAGCTTCCTCAATCTCAATCAGTTTAATGCTGGATTCGCACAAAGATTATTGATGTTAGGGATGTGCAAAAAAATCGAATGCGATTTTCATGTGCATCTCGTCAGTAAAAACGCTCCTGGGATTATAAGTACATCTCCTGCAGTTTTTAAAACAAATCCTGCCCACTTGCTTCTCAAAACTAGCCCAATCACATTTCCAGGAGGGCAGCGTGTGCTAAGCTGGTGTCGAATCAGAACACAGGAACCGCTGGCACAATCAGAACTCGTTACGTATTTCAGAAGGAGGGACTTCATAGAACAAGGAAGTCATCAGCCCATTTATATGACAGTGAAAACCGCGGTATATAGATAGGTAAATTTGAAACATGAACACGTTATATTGCACACTGTACACAATCAAAGCTTCAAAAAAGCACGAAAAACGGGACCTCTTAGGCCCCAGTTTATTATTTCACTTTCACAGCACGTTAAACATCACTCTCTTACTTGATCTGGACAAACTGCATCAATTGAAAGTTTAAAAAATTGTTGCAGTGACAGTTTAGTTTTACATTTAGTAATTTATGTCAGGAGTACAAAATAATAAATCCGTATTATGCCACATTTTGAATAGAAATTCACCACTCATTCATATTCAGTCAAGTCGGCAGCGTTTTTTTTTGTGTTCACATAGACTCACTGAACAGCGTTAATAAAGATTTATAGTCCAAAGATGCATATCCGCGGAGATATATGGATATATTTACTGATGTTTACTTCATATTTCTTCAAACAGAATCTTCATTTCTATTAATTTTCCACTGATTTACGTGATCTGATGATAAATAGCCTCGCCCAGTGATCTGTGTGTGTGTGTAATCCCGTGTTCTTGTGCTATGTGTCAGACCTTGATTGGTCCTTCACCTTGTCAATCTCAAGAGTGTCATAATGTTACATGCTTCCTGTACACTTCCTGGTTCATATCTGCCCACAACAACACTGATATACCTCTGTACACACGAAATATCCGAATAATTAACCCGTGATTACGATAGTAATGCTTGGTATGCAATTTTCTTGAGATCTGGGGCATTTTTATAAAAAAATTCGAAAATGTACATCTAAAATGCTAACTTATGCTATTTATAGCCTTTTTCATCGCTGCACATTTATACAACAGTAAACGACCAAATTCCACCCGTGATCGCAAAAGGAAGTTATTACAAACACTCGATCAGTGTTTAAAGTGAGTTTTGAGTAAAAGTGTACTAATAATTTCATAAATTGTCTGATGTAGCTTGATGCTAACGTTAGCTCTAATGCTACTAAAAGCAGGTGCATTTCTTCTTCATAATGCATTTCTGTCACAATAACTCACATAAGGTCGTAAGAAAATGTTTTGTTGTATTTTTATAGTAAGACTTTTAATAAATAAGGGCTAATTGCATACTGAGACTGAAGTGAGATTAATGGATTGTAAAACTTAAAAATACCACAACAAAGGCTGATAAAGGGGGAATAAAAGCAAAAAAATAATGATAAAAGAATAATGCAGATAATGTGTCATACCTGGCGGAGGTGCGAAAGACTCGTTTGGTGAGAGCAATAGAATCACGAATGGGGAAGTTTTCAAAGCCAAACAAGCATACAGAGCACACAGGAGTGTTTACATGTGAGATCTTACAGAGATGACAAGTGCCATAAATCAATCACATCAGCCTTCTCTAAAAACACACATGACATGGTCTTAGAAAATATTTCATAAAATGTACAGTTTTACAGATTAGATTATGAAATTTCTAATGAAGCTTTGGTAGACTTGTGGCTTTAGCTACACTGTGTTTCTAAACTCATATCCTACATCAACCATTTTTTAAATAGATTTAAAAAATATGTTTTTTATATTTTTATTTTTGTTTTTATGTTTGAGCTTATACATCTCTTTTATCATAACAGTTTGAGTAATTCTGATTCCTGAACAGTAAACTTTGAAGTGTCAGCTTTGTGAAAAAAATGCTGATTATGTAACTAGTCAGAAAGAATCATAAGCAGAAACCTTTTTATTTTGGGTGTGTCATTTCTGTCTCCATGCCAAAAAATGGAGGGGGGGGGGGGTGACTGGTATGGGGTTAATGGTTTTTTTATATCAGTATGCACTGTTTCTCTATATCAGTATTCACTGTTTCTTCGTATGGCACTGTTTCTCAAATGCTGAAAGAGCCATCTCTCTTTTCATGTGCTCCATATATCTGTGCTCAGAAAACTATGTATCAGATATTTTACCTGACAACACAAGAATTGCAATGGCACTCGAGTGTGATAGAGATGATAATCAAAATAAACTGGTGTTTTTTTTGTTTTTGTAGTAAAAAATAGTATGTTTTGCTTCCACTCAAAAAGAGGCCTTTACAACATGGTGACATAAGACACATCTGTGGGGTATATAAGGTGACACATTCTGGGGACACCTGAGACTTCAAAATGGGGCACAAATTATTTAATTCCAAGTGGATTTAGAAGGCAAAGGGAGTTTTATTACCACATGTGGTGAGTTAACAGTAACATTCTTGCTGTCCACCCTTCAACACACTGTCTGTCCCTCCTGAGCCAAATCATGTAGGGCAGCGGACTGCACCAACAGGGGTGTTCTGGAAAAGCAGATGTTTCAGTGGGGCAGGACCTTGAAAAAAAAGAGAGAGAGAAAAAAAAACACTCAAAGAGTTATAGATAGGGATAAGCCCTATCTTTTGGGGTCTGGGTCTACCTCAGCAGGGGATCATAAAAAAATGGAAGAAACCGACTGGAGGAAAGTGGAAATTGAGGCCAGCTGAAAGAATCTGGTGTTTAACAAGCAGTGTGAGGTCAAGGAATGCAAATCATTCTATTGCGAGGAACGCTAGGCTTTCGTCATGTGATTGCTCAGAAAAACCCAACACACAAGAAGCTCTCTTGAATTCAACCATACCACCAATCAAAAGCCTCCATTGTCAACGTATCAACCAACACTGGCCACGCTAACGTCAGCGCAGCCTCACTTTGGCATATCGCCATGTGGGTCAAAGCTGAGCGAGCAGATGAACGGACGGATAGAGGATGAAGTGTTTTCTTTCATCAAACTGTTTTGGGGGTAGATGCATCTTATTCGTGCAGTTGATCTTTTGCAATGCCAAGTGTGTGATTGCGTGTGTATATCTTTATTCCCAAATAGTCGATGTGCATAAATGTAACAAATGCAGTATGTCAGCAACAACAGACTGGAATAATGATAGGAGGAAGGAGAGAAAAAGGATGATGGACTGATAAATGGAGGATCAAAAGGCAAGATTTCATCTGAGATTGGCAGGGGTGAGGAATGGTGATGGACTTGTGAGAGACTGACAAAGCACACATTTACAGAGAAAAAGAGAGAGACCGAGATAATTTATATTCATATTCAAAGACTTCCAAGGTTTTCTCAAAGGAAAGGGTAATACAAAGAAATTAGCCAACTTAATCCTGTAAAAATTTAATCCTGTATAGATTATATTAAGCAATAAAGTACAACAGACTATATTCAAAATATAGCATGAGCTTAGATACCTTTTATAAAACATGAACAGGGTAATGAAAAAATAGTGTAATATAATAAAATATAAACAGTCAATTTTATTCTTTTAAGAGCTTGTTAAAAATAAATACAGTAAATAAATGAATTAATGCATTCAGGCACTGGTGAAGAATCTAATATAAAGTATGAATCTAAGAATCTAAAATACTGTATTTTTATGCCTGCTAAGGTTTTTTTATTTATTATTTTTTTATTTGCTAACAGTAGATGGCTACGTTTGAATAGGTGTCAATTCAAAAATTCCCCTATAATGATGGTAACATTTCATTTTGTTACCGTCAAGATTGTCCAGTAATGCCTTGGAACAATGGCTTCAGACATGTAATTCATAAGCAGATAAAAAAAAAAAAAAAATAAAAAAATAAAAAAAAATATATATATATATATATATATATATATACACACACACACACAATTAAACTTACAAAATAACTTCTGAAGACAATGGTTGATCCTTGATATTATCTTTTTCTGCAAACTTAACAACAATTACCAAACCGATTCCAAAAAAAGTTGGGAAACTGTACAAATTGTGAATAAACACAGAATGCAATGATGTGCAAGTTTCTAATTTCATTATTTCATTCAGAATACAACACAGATGACATATAAAATGTTTAAACTGAGAAAATGATTTCAAGGGAAAAACAAGTTGATTTTAAATTTCATGGTATCAACACATCTCAAAAAAGTTGGGACAAGGCCATGTTTACCACTGTGTGGCATCCCCTCTTCTTTTTATAACAGTCTGCAAACATCTTTGTAAATTATTCCATTCCTTTTTTACTCACAATTTGCACAGTGTCCCAATTTTTTGGGAATCGGGTTTGTAATTTACAAATCAACACTGGTGTTGATAAAATATTTTAACCGATACAATATCAATTTCAATTTTTCATTCAGAATACAACATAGATGACATATAAAATGTTTAAACTGAGAAAATGTATGATTTCAAGGGAAAAAACAAGTTGATTTTAAATCTCATGGCATCGACACATCTCAAAAAAGTTGGGACAAGGCCATGTTTACTACTGTGTGGCATCCCCTCTTCTTTTTATAACAGTCTGCAAACATCTGGGGACTGAGGAGACAAGTTGCTCAAGTTTAGGAATAAAAATGTTGTCCCATTCCTGTCTAATACAGGCTTCTAGTTGCTCAACTGATTTCCTCTTTATAATGCGCCAAAAGATCTGGACTGCAGGTTGGCCATTTCAGTACCCAAATCCTTCTTCTGCACAGCCATGATGTTGTAATTGATGCAGTATGTGATCTGGCATTGTCATGTAGGAAAATGCAAGGTCTTCCCTGAAAGATACGACGTCTGGATGGGAGCATATGTTTTTCTAGAACTTGGATATACCTTTCAGCATTTATGGTGCCTTTCCAGATGTGTAAGCTGCCCATGCCACATGCACTCATGCAACCCCATACCATCAGAGATACAGGCTTCTGAACTGAGCACTGATAACAACTTGGGTTTTCCTTGTCCTGTTTAGTCTGGATGACATGGAGTCCAAGTTTTACAAAAAGAACTTCAAATTTTGATTCGTCTGACCACAAAACAGTTTTCCACTTTGCCACAGTACATTTTAAATGAGCAATTGCCCCGAGAAAATGCCTGCGCTTCTGGATCATGTTTAGATATGGCATTTTTTTTATCTATAGAGCTTTAGCCGGCAACGGCGAATGGCAATGTGGATTGTGTTCACCGACAATGTTTTCTGTAAGTATTCCTGAGCCCATGTTGTGATTTCCATTACAGTAGCATTCCTGTATGTGATGCAGTGCCGCCTAAGGGCCTGAAGATCAGGGGCATTCAGTATGGTTTTCCGGCCTTGACCCTTACGCATAGAGATTGTTCCAGATTCTCTGAATCTTTGGATGATATTATAAACTGTAGATGATGATAACTTCAAACTCTTTGCAATTTTTCTCTGAGAACCTCCTTTCTGATTTTGCTCCACTATTTTTCGCCGAAGCAATAAGGGAATTGGTGATCCCCTGCCCATCTTGACTTCTGAGAGACACTGCCACTCTGAGAGGATCTTTTTATACCCAATCATGTTGCCAGTTGACCTAATAAGTTGCAAACTGGTCCTCCACCTGTTCCGGCCTCTTATTGCTACCTGTCCCAACTTTTTTGGAATGTGTAGCTCTCATGAAATCCAAAATGAGCCAATATTTGGCATGACATTTCAAAATGTCTCACTTTCAACATTTGATATGTCATCTATATTCTATTGTGAATAAAAAATATAAGTTTATGAGCTTTGTAAATTATTCCATTCCTTTTTTACTCACAATTTGCACAGTGTCCCAATTTTTGGGGAATCGGGTTTGTAATTTACAAATCAACACTGGTGTTGATAAAATATTTTAACCGATACAATATCATGAGAAAAAGGAGCTGTTTCAATTTCATGCAAAAATGCTAAATTGGATAAAAAGTTTGAATCTCCTCCTCCAAAAACAACTATTAAGGGGGGTGAGAGCTAATTGTATGGAAACAAATGTGCAAGGTTGCAAGACTGTTAATGAATTATACTCTTAAGGTTACTAGCTCAAAACCAAAGAGCTTACCAAAGTCTCTATTATATTCTCACCTCTAGATAATGGCTTGATTCTCTCTTTCAATGCAAGTCTAAGGTTTCCTTTATCTGTTTTATTGTCTTTTTGTTGTTGCATAACTCACCTTTTTCACACACACACACACACACACACACACACACACACACACACACACACACACGCACGCACGCACACACGCACGAACACACACGAACACACACACACACATTCTGTTCAAAAGGTTACAACAACTTACAAATGATCCATCAGAGAAACATTCAAATACATGCAGAGAAAGTGCTAGAAGAGCATTGCTCAGTAGTGCACTGTTCATCTGCAAGGGTAAAACCCATAAATAAAAGAAGAAAATAAAATCTGCATTTTATTTACATTTTTAAACCTCTGGTGTAGAATCTCTATTTCATCCCATTCAAGCCTGAATCACTGTTCTTAAGCATGTGTCCATATCCACACAAATACACACCTCTGTCTTTAATCCAACCATTTTCACTATCACAGTAAAACTGACTTCAAGAGAGATGGATGTATAAAGGCTGTCCTCCTACACACAGGGATCCGTATGAACATACACGCACATGCACGGAGAGACCTGTTTAACAACAGGCCTCATTATCCCACAGTGACAGCCATTTCAGATGCTGGGCTCCCATGCAGAAAACCAGCGGCCTGTTAGAGGCTGTGTATTCTTGCAGTGGGTAGTTCTCGGAGCATGCTTATACACACGCGATAACATACACAAACACACAAGTACACACTTGACAGCAGCTGTTTTCTGTTCAGGTTTTGGCAACCCTGGAAACATTCCTTTGTGGGCTATGTTGGAACACCATCGTACACAAGTAAACAAGAGTGGGCAGGGATGCACATGTGTGTGCACAAACATATCATCAATAATATTCCATCTCCCCCATGTATTATCAATACATGCTATGCCTTTATAATCTTTATTGTGAGGTTTAAATCACACACACACACACACACACACACACACACACACACACACACACACACACACAATTAAACAGGGATTACCAGCTAAAGCTCCTGGATACAACACACATTTAATTAACATCCACACAATAGCCAGCGCAAATAACACTGCACCTGTGACAAAAACCATAGCGTCTCTAAAATGAGTAAATTTTTGCTGTCTCTCTCACACACACTCAGCTATTTTTGTATTTAGGGTATATAATACAAATGAAAATAAAAAATAATATGTGAATATATTCTCATAATAATAATAATAATAATATCACATTTGAAACAGATATAGGTGATTGTATGCACAGTGTATGGATGAAGCAATTATATTAGATATCGTAGAGCAGGGCCATGACATGCTTAAAAACAACAAGTGTTAATTGTAAACTAGATGCAGTAATTAACAGAAAACAAGTGAAGTCGAAGACCTAATGAGGTGGTTAATATGGGCTTCAAAACCAAGGACTGTCATTCCTAATTTTGGATAGTTGGTGAGAGGCTTACCAAAACACTTTCAATAACTAAACAGGAATCTGACTAGTAAGATGTTTGGAGCCAACTAACAAGTTTGCAGTCTTGACATTATTTAGTTTAAAAAATTTATAATCCATTTTTGTCCCTGCCTTGACCATGATTGTACTTGGTTATGGAAGGAAATGAGGTAGAAAGGAAAGAGCAGTGTTGGGCAGTACAATTTGAGTGTCATCTGCATATGAATGGAGATTTAAGCCATGCTGTCAAATAATGTGACCCCACAAGAAACATATTAGAAATAGAAGTGGGTCATGAACTGAGCCTTGAGGAACACCTCTAGAATTGGAAAGATTTTTATTTATTTTTTTATCTGTTTTTAATACAAATAAACTGCTGCCTATCCTGATTTAGATGTCCTTGAATTTGCCAAACTAACACACCAAAAATTTAATCTTTGAGGAAAGAAAATTATTCTCAAATTTTTATTGATTCTGCATTAGTCCTCCTGTGGTCTTCTGATTAACGTTACTTTATTTATCCAGGCCCCTTTTCTAAGCAACCTTGTTATATCCAACCAAAGTGTAAAGTTCAACCTTTCTTTGATAATTATTGATCTAGAGAGTGACTGTTCTGATCAGCCTCCATTAACCCATCTAATAAGTATTCAATTAATTGGCCAACAGCAGCCTTTTTTTCAAGATACACACAATTTTTATGTTTTTGTCCTATTGTGAAACCAGTGGCTAGACTCCTCAATTTTTCGCATGTGAACCCAGATTGAGGTCTTACATGTGTGTCTTGAATTTGGTGTAAATATCTAATTTCACTGAAAACTTATAGTCATTTTTGTCAAAGTGGCCTTAGCTCTTTCAAACATTTTGACATCCCTTCGTGACGGTGGGTCAAAAACTCATAATTATTATTATTATTTTTATTATTATTGAGATTATTTCTTACTGCTTTGGTTCAGATTGGGTATACTTTAACAGCTTTTTTACAGCTATAACAGCAGAATGAAAAGCTAACATGCTAATAAATGTGGCAAACAAATGTTTGATGCCATTGATCTGGCAGACTTATTAGTTCTCCCTCAAAAATACTAATTTTATCCACCTGCACCTTGCAAGCATGACTTGGTTTCCAGAAAGGTTGCCAGATTGTGAAAGTACACTCCAGTTTTGTGTCAGACAGTTCATTAACAAACTGTGGGTGGTTGGTGGGTGTGCCGTCAGAGGCTGAGACTGGCATGTAAACTTGACATGGCAACCCACTGCTGTAAGCTGTCAGTCAGACACGGCTAATAAACCCAGGCAGAGATGTTTCATGATGAATATCACAACAGAGGAGCCATAGATCATTTCCGCAAGCATCCAATACCTGTGGATTGGATTGGAGTAGGCAGGATCACATCTGGAAACAATTAGGTCTTATTTCAAACTCACAAACTCATACATTAATCTACATTAATTTAATTTATGACATTCAGCGTTGGCTTGTGGCGCATAAATTTGAGAAAGAGCTTATTGTAGATTATCAAATGGATGTTATTTCAGTCTCTTAGTTAAAGTGGATTTTTGCTGTAATGGCCTTAAGCTAAGCACTTAACCAAAGGGTGCTCAGAGGATGCTGGGTCAGAGCACCCTCTTCCCTGATCTGTCTAGAGTGTGTCAAGAAATACCGCTTGCAATGCATATTTCCTGCTTTATAATAGTTTAGCAAATGACAAATTAATTGTTTAGTGTGATTCATCATGAATCAGGCAACACTATTATCTTGATTTCTTTTATTCAAAACAATGTTGAATGTTATGTTTTAATCTCAAATATAGTTAAGAAAAAGATGATGTGCACTGAAATGTTGATTTTTGTTTGAAAATCAGTTCGTCTTTTTTCTTCTTTTTTTCACAACAGCTTCTGAGGGGCTGAAAAGTTAGTGACATTTTGACAGGATTTTAGTAGAGAATACTTTTTTTAACTCTGAAAAATGACATTTGTGGAGATCCAAGATTTTCTTGGGTCTGGGACTGTTCTGGAACTGCTTTGGAAGAAATCTGTTCTGTGAGATATCAAAGAAACTGCTAACACTTCAGATCAAGAAACCACATAAAATTAAATGTAAAAAAACAAGACTTCTTAAGATATTTACATCGTGGTTTGGTGAGTGAAGACAGACACCTCCGAGAAGCTATTAGTTTAAATAAAAACATGTAAAATAAATATGGAGGAAAATCATTTTGTAAACTATAGATCATCTGTTATATTGAAAAAATCCAACTCAAAAGAACAATTTGATCATGGATCTTATACAATCGCCTAAGGATAGGAAGATACAGTAGTCAAGATTTCAACTTAAATATCGGCCTGTTCATTACACTTACATGAGTAAAAATATTACACTTATTACATTTGTTGTCATTTGTCATTGCACTGTATCTGCCTATAATTTATTTTAATTTAATGAAGTGTCTCAAAAATATTGAAACTAATATTAAAGTATATTTCCATTTTGTATTGCTTCAAATTGCTTGTGATGCTCTTCATTTGTAAGTCAGCTTATATCCATGTGGGATTTACACACATTTCATTTACATGGGTTTAGTATACTGTTTCTTTAAGAGTTAAAACAATTATAATAAATAAAACCTTGACTTGAACATTCATGCCTACCCTTGCACTTAAAGTAAAAGGTCATTAATGTCATTAAAGTCCCTTTTATGGGAGCCTGACGAGCTTCCACAGTATAAATCACAGTCTATACCCATCCGTGGTGATAAAATAAGGCTTGGCTTTCAGAGGTGGGCTCTTAAAAGCACTGACATTAAGAAAATGCAGTTGTTAATGGAGATGACCTTTCATATTTCAGCTGGTTCAGATGCATGCGAGAAAACACGACGCACACTGATGACACGGCATTCACAAGTTAGCTGTAAGGAACGTAGTGATGAGGTCATTATCAGAAGTCTGGTTATTTGACCCCTGGATTAAAGGGATAGTTCACCCAAGAATGAAAATTTGGTGTATATCTGCTTACCCCCAGGGCATCCAAGATGTAGGTGGACTTAGTTTCTTTGGTAGAACACAAACAGAGATTTTTAACTCAAACCGTTGAAGTCTGTCAATGATATAATGGAAGAAAATGGGAATCATGGCTTTGAGAGTAATAAAACTGCATCTTCTTCTTCAGACGGTGCGTGAGGTGATTTCTTCTTGTTTACGTCAGATCACAGGCTTATCAGTGCATTACCATCACCTATCTCTCAAATGGACCATTAACACTCCTAATTGAGATTGTAAATGGTCCACTTGAGAGATAGTTGGAGTTAATGCACTTATAAGTCCGCCATAAAGCAAGAAGAAGACGATGCCTCATGTGTCACCTACATCATGGATGCCCTGGGGGTAAGCAGATAAACATCAAATTTTAATTTAAGACTAAATCCTCAGAATAGCATGTGTATAGTTACCCATGATTTAAAGCAGTCAAATAGAAAACAATTATTTTAACAATTTACCTTTTTTAATCAAATAAATGTAGTCTTGGTGCATATATTATATTATATTATATTATATTATATTATATTATATTATATTATATTATATTATATTATATTATATTATAAATTAAAGTAACAGCATTAAACTTGAACAAATACATTCAAACATAAAACAAATACATACACATAAATCAAGTACAGCAGACACAAAATGCTGCGTATATCAACAATTTAATTCACTGATTACTTTATAGTTAGTTACTAACCAATGCTGATCTTATATTTGTATGAAAAAGAAGTTAAAGAAGATGCATTAATGCTGTCCTGATCTAGAAATGCTGACTTTAAAAAAAGCCAATCTCTCCCGTGAACTCCCAAAATACATGTCCCACCAGAGACAGCAACATATTGGATCAATGTTACACCACAATAAAGGATGCATATCACTTTGTTCCACGAGCAGCTTTGAGGCTGTCTGATAACTGTCTGGTTCATCTTAAACTGGCCCACAAGCAGAAACTTAAATCTGCTAAACCTGTAGTAAAGACTATGAAGATATGGACCAGTGAAACAGAGCAGGATTTACAAACTTTTCACCTCACTGATCGGAGTGTTTTAGAAGCTGCTACAGTACCACCGATCTGGACGAATTCACAGAGACTGTAACATCCTACTGAGAGTATGGAGTTGTCATCATAGCACAGAGCCCCTCCCCTCGATATCACAGTCTCCGCCATGTTGGCAGGATACCGGCGGCGAAACATGATTGTTTACATGTGTTGTTCACTCGGTAGTAGAGGAGGTTTTCGCAATTCTGCACTGTTTTACCATGCCTGGAAGTTACTGCTGTGTTAAAAACTGCTCCAGTACCTCACACGATACATATTTAAAACATAGAAACAATGGAATACAGGTTTTTTTTAGGATACACCAAGCGCAAAACAGCAGTATTTGGAGAAGCTCTCAGGCATCCAAAATATCGACCCATACGAGCTCCATGCAGCGGAATGGCACAGAGACCTGGACCATACCTCCATGCGCATTTATGGACATTGTCAATTATCTTGTTTTTGGTGTAAGTTACTACACAATGCAGGAGTTTACAAGCCACAAGTCTTTGGAAAGTTACGAGGCTTTCTGCTGTGGCTGGGTCCATCTACAAGCCTCCAAGTGATGAAAACAGTGTTGTACTGGCCAAAGTAAGTTTATTCACATGCATTTTAGTGTGTTGTAATTACACATTGCATTTAGCAGACAGTTTTTGACCAAAATGACAAAGTAACTTAAATATCTGTCACTGTTTCATAAAAACACTAGATTGTAACAAGATGTTCAATGTACACAAACGTTTCCAACATGTCTTGATGTAGGCTTAAGCTGTATATGTTTAGTTATAATTTGATTGTAGCCCAGTGACACATACTGTACCACTGCAAAGTGGACAAACCAGCTCTGGGTTGGCTAGGATAATTAAATGTGTGATTGAAAGATGTAAATGTCCTGGTTAGATTAAAGCCATTAACAGTGTGAATGCAAGGTGACTTACATCGTAAACAATATAATTCACAATGTCCATATGTGTGCATGGAGGTAAATGGTCCAGGTCTCTGTGCCGCTGCAGGGAGCTTGTATGGGTCGATATTTTGGATGCCTGAGAGCTTCTCCAAATACCGCCATTTTGCGCTTGGTGTGAGCTTGTTCCTGTAAGGTCCCCTTTCTTTTGCCTTATCTTGTTGCATTGCTTTACTTTCTTCATTTCTTTCTGGTATTCGTAGATCCATCTCTGTTCCACTGACATAATAAATGCGCAAAAATGAAAGAGCTCTGAAATGTTTAGTCACGCCTCTGTGAAGTTCTGAAGGCATTGCCCCTGGCAACCGATAGCCTGTCCTACCATCATGGCCGACTGGCTCAGACCCCTCCCAAATCAACCCAAATCGGCACGTGACTCCTCACTCTCAATATTAGTTTTTGTGAGGATATATGCATTCTAACCAGGATTTATTTAACATTCAACAATGATAAGCCATGGTGTACAAGCAAAACTCAGACATCTTCATCAGGCCGAAGAGGATGCCTACAGAAATGGGGACACAGTCTTGTACGATCAGGCCAGGAACACACTGAACAAAGAGATTGAAGTGGCTAAAAAGACCTATGCTAAAAAGTTGGAAGACCAGTTTACTTCCAATGACTTACTTAACTAACTTCAGTGTTAAGAGGACTGAGAGCCATCACTAACTACAAGACACCATCCCCCTGCACTGAGGCTAATCAACGACTTGCTAACAACCTGAATGAGTTTTACTGAAGATTTGAAACCCCTAACACCCATTCTGACCAACTCCCTACCCAACCATTAATACCTCCTGCAATCCCCCTCTCCACATCTCCTGCTCTTCAAATCTGTGAAGATGATGTGCGCTAGGTCTTTAGGAAGAACAAAAGAAGAAAAGCACCAGGCCCAGATGTCGTTACACCAGCCTGTCTGAAAACCTGTGCTGACCACCTGGCCCCCATCTTTTCATGGATCTTTAACAGATCTCTGGAGTTGTGTGAAGTGCCTTCCTGCTTTAAACGCTCCACCATCATCCCCGTTCCAAAGAAACCAAATATAACAAGATTTAAGGACTACAGAACTGTGGCTCTAACATCTGTTGTCATGAAGTCGTTTGAAAAACTGGTTCTGGTTTATCTGAAGGACATCACTGGACCCTTACTGGACCCCCTGCAGTTTGCTTACAGAGCAAACATGTCCGTGGATGATTCAATCAACATGGGATTGCACTTCACCCTGCAACATCTGGACAAAACAGGGACTTATGTGAGGATCCTGTTTGTGGACTTTAGTACGGCTTTCAACACCATCATCCAAACAGCTCCCCAGACCAAACTGACCCAGCTCTCTGTTCCTAGCTCTATCTCTCAGTGCATCACCAGCTTTCTGACAGATAAAACTGTTAGTGAGACTGGGAAAATTCATGTCAAACAGCGGCTCCACCAACACTGGTTTCCCTCATGGATGTGTTCTTTCCCCACTGCTCTTTTTGTTGTACATCAACGACCGCACCTCTAAAGACCCTTCTGTCAATCTCCTGAAGTTTGCAGATGATGCTACAGTCATCGGCCTCATCCAGGACGGTGACAAGTCTGTTTACAGACAAGAGGTTGAGCAGCTGGCTGTCTGGTGCAGTCTTAACAACCTGGAGCTTAACACGCTCAAAACAATGGAGATGACCGTGGACTTCAGGAGAAACCCCACCCCCCCTGCACTCCCGCCCTGTGCAGGGGGGGCGGCTGAGGAAGTCAGCTGAGGAAGTCTAACCTGAAGCTGCTGAAACAGTTCTACTCTGCCATCTAGTCTTTACTATGCACTTCAATAACTGTGTTGTTTGGTTCAGCTGCAAAATCAGACATCAGAAGACTAGAGAGAATGGAATTATTGACAATTTTAATTCGAAGAAGAAATTTGGTGTCAAATGTGTTGTTCGTAATGGAAATGCAACACTGGACATCACATGTAAACCCATGAAATCGAGTTAAACACTTCCATTGACTTCCCCCCACCTAGCAGAACCAGACTGAAATTCCTAAGGGGGGCTTTGTAGCCTCTGGTCTCCACTGAACATCCCTATGTCAGAGAATGACAAAGAAACTGTCTTTTGTACATATATATGGACCAAAATGAACTCCAAAATGACTTCTAAATGAATATCATTCTATCGCATAACTCATTTATATGTAACCCACACATTTGACTATCATGTCTTTTGATAACTATGGTAACTTAAGGGTACATAGTCATGCCTAGTATCTATCTAATTGAATCTGCTTGCTTGATATTGTCCTGACAATCAATTATTGGTCAAATCTATCATATTCGGTTATAGGAATCATGTCCAAAATTAGACCCTGCAAGAGTGGGAAAATCCGGACCACATGCTTGGTAAGATAAACATATGATTTATGATACCCCCGAGCCAAGACAATATCTGATTGGTCAAGACAACATTTGAGGTGTGGCCAATATGCCAGTTTAAATAATTAGGACACCATAAAATCTTGCTTTTAGTTGTTAGCTATGGTTCTGCTATTTGTCATGTCTGCTTTTAGTTTGCTTTTAGCTTTTAGCTTGTAGCTTTGCTACCTAGCTTTAGCTTTTAGCCATGCCGTTTAGTCATCACTGTTCTTTGAGCGCGGTTCCAGCGTGCTTCGGCCTGCAAGCCTGCTGCTACTTAGCCACGATGAGAAGGAACACAACCTAGTCTCTTCAAACTTTACTTCTTTTCTTTTCCATTTGAGAGTTTCGTGTTCTGAGTTAAGTTTGTAACGTCGAGTTCAACTTCAACCAGCCACACAACTCCATCTTCAGCCAACGTCCAACCACGGGCTCCACAAGACGTCACTTCAGCGACTACTGAACTTCCAGACAATCAGCGACAACAAAGGGACACCATCAGGCAATGTACCTTCAGACATTTGTGCTGGTGTATCTAACATAATTTTAACCTCATTGAGGAACTCAATGTGAGGATTAATTACGTGATTGATGATTGTTCATGTCTATGCAATTTAACGTATTGCTGTAAACTTGGGATTCCATATTTCCATTCTCTTAAACTCATCTTTCCCTAACTTTCGATCTTCCTGCAACTTGTGTGAATGTGTGTGTGCGTGCGTTTATGTGTTAGATTAGTTTATATGTCTTAGATTTATCTAATAAAGCCATATTCATATTGAAAAGAGAAGTATCTTGTGTTTTGTGCTTACAAGTTAATGTCTTAAACTGCCGATCTTGTTACTGTGCTAATTGATAGTGTTTTCACTATAGTTTGGATATTAATATCCAGCGCAGATTTGATGTTAAATGGCTCGTTCAGTGAATCGCAGGGCGTCTCAGTGATCAGCCGTGAAACAGTGATTCTGTTCAAATTCCCTTTAAAATCTTAAATGATTCCCTTTGAGCTAAATTGACCTGTTTCCGTTACATATCCAAGTTACCCCATCTTTTAACTTTTGCCATCTGGCCAGCGCTTCAGAGCCGCAAATACCAGAACAGTTAGGCACAAGAACAGTCTCTTCCCCCAGGCAATCTACCTCATGAACAGTTAAATATTCTCCATTTATGCAATAATAATGTGCAATCCTTATATTTATTTGTTACCCCTCCATCCTAGTACATCCCTGCATCTTACTTAATCCTATTCCATTTTCATTTATAGCACCTTGTTTATTCTCTTATTTATTTGCCAATTTTATGTATTTACTTATTTTTTATCTGTGTGTTGTTGTCTCTGTGTACTAGAAGTTTATGTTACTAAAACAAATTCTTTGTATGCGCAAGCATACTTGACAATAAAGCTCTTTCTGATTTCTAATTCTGAAATAATTTACGACTCTATTTAAGACTTCTCTCCCAATACATTGTTTTAAAACTTCACTTTGTGGTCCACGAAAGTGGTTCAGTTTATTATCATGCTTTATATTCTGTATTTCCTGAGCCAAATAATATATATATATATAAGATTCGCTCAAGAATGGGGGTGTGTGGCGGGGTCCTTTCTGCAAACTGACAACTGCAGGCATCACTTTGTAGTTGAAAAATTGCAGGGTCTGCTCTTAAATATCTTTATACTTGTCACATTTTCTTCCCTGTTATCATGACTTTGTCAACGAGGGATCACAAAATCAACAGCCTTATAAATGAAGGCCTATGATTTCACAAAATGAAACAATTGTATGTAGTCAAATGCATGAGTCAGATATGAAATCTCTCAGATTGGTTTGTTGGATGATAGGTGCCTGTATTCATCACAACATCACTAGAAGATAACTGCTGTTTCCAGAGCCTATGAATTAGGGCCCGAGTCTGTATTGAATTTTTTTTTTTTTTTGCCCTTTTTCAAACAGTAACAATTTGCTTAAGAGTGATATTGGCACTTTAATTCACCCTCATTTGCTCACATAACTCACTTTTTTTTTTTTTTTTTGCTCTCGGGCCATAGTTCACATATGCTACATGAATAGTTAGTGCAGGCCCCTGAAGCATACTGATATTTTAAGTTATTAATTGAACATTTTAAAATACATTAAATATTGTTATATCACAGATCGTCAATGAGCAGAACAGGCCGTAAGCCTCTGGCAACTGAATGGCATGTATTCAATGGGAAATGAGGTGTAACATTAAAACTGAGTATCTGAGAGCAGCTGTCATGCTTTTTTCTTTTTTAATAGTTATTAAAAAAATAACTACTTTTCTTTTTTTCACACATAAAACTAAACGTTTAACTTAATGAACTTAGAAATGTAATTAGCTGAGAAAAAAAATACATTCATATAATATTTAATTCAAGTAACAGTTTTATTATAGTTATAATTATTTTAATGAACTAAGTTTTAGTTAACTGTAATAACCCTGATATCAGCACATACTGTTTTAGTTTATAATGCAATATACAGGTTAAATGTTTAAGTATCTAATATAGTTTGATCAGAGATTTAATGATGGGATTGTTTTAAATGGCCATAGGAAACATGCTTTGTATTTGAATGCTGTATGGATAGATATGAATTAGTTTATACCATAATTTAGTTATGAATGATGGTTTTTAGTAGCATATGGAATAGAAGGTTATGTTGTTATCTGAACTTCATATATTGATATGAATATTAATATGCAGAAATAAGACTGATTTCCTGCTGTAGTGAATGTGTGTCTCTATGTATTAGCATGCTATCACAGCTGGACAAGATGGAATGACGGGCGAAATTTGAAAATGAACGTGTGTTTTCTCTGCTGCTCTGCTGACCCGACCGATATTGCAGTGTAAACCCATGAATAAAAAGTAGCCATATGCATTCCCTCCACAACCGTCCCGGTTTTTTTTTTTTTTTTTCTATTTCAGTTGCATTGATGTCTTCTTTTCTTTTTTTTCAATTTGACTGTGATGAGTTTGTTGATGGCCTCTGATTGGTAAACAGCACGATGCAATGCCACCTGTCAGTCAATTTGTGTGTTATCGTCATGGAGATGCCATGGCTCATGCACTCATCCACAATCCATCAATTTATATTTGCGTTCCAATTGTGGACCTGATTACCACACAGGGCACCCAGGTATCTCTCTCTCTGTATGTGTGTGTGTGTTAATCTGGGTGCTTAAAAAAATTAAAAAAGGTGTTTGATGAGTTTGTTGAGTGTTTCAAACCCCATCCAAACACATATTCAATCAAATTCACTGTATGCTCACATAACAATGACAACAAATAAAGAAACACCAGCAGGATAACAAATTAAGATAGTAATGATTTCCATGAACATTCTTCTGCTATTTATACTGTATATATAAAAACATCATAATTAGCTCTTAGTACACTTTATTCCATAGGATTTGATATAAAAAAACTTAAAGAATGACTCCACCCTAAAATGAAAATTTTGTAATTAATCACTTACCGCCATGTTGTTATAAACCCGTAAAAACTCTGTTCATCTTCAGAACACAAGTTAAGATATTTTGGATGAAAACCTGGAGGCTTGAGATTGCCAAGCAAATAACAGTGTCAAGGTCCATAAAAGGTATGAAAAGTCGTCTTCAGAATACTCCCTCTGCCATCAGACGTGCAATCTGGATTATATGTGTGACTGTTTTAATTCAAATCAAAGATAAATACATGCAGAAACAGCGCATCCTTGTGGCGTGGATGACACAAAAATATACGCAGCACAGTGATATGAAGTGAGACAGAGGAAACCGTTGACAAAGGAATTACTGAATAAAGCCGTTATTTTTGTTTTCTTCGCTTACAAAAAGGGTTCCCATCGCTTCATATAATCCAGATTGCACATCTGATGGCAGATGGAGTATTCTGACGACAGTCTATGGCACAGTCTAAAGCCTCCAGGTTTTCATCCAAAATACTTAAATTGTGTTCCGAAGATGAACTGAGCTTTTAAGGGTTTGGAACCAAATGAGAGTAAGTGATTGTGGCAGGGGGGCGAGGTTTAGCAAAGTCTGTAGCGGGAGAGAGAATCAGGTGATGAGCAGTAAGTAAGAGTTGTTTGGGCAAAAACTATCAACACCTGTCTCTTGTTTCACTAATTGGCGCTGAGAGAGTATAAAACGGCAGGAGAGACAGAAGTAGTCGAGAGAGAGACGGACTGCTGACGCGAACCGGAAACGGAACCGGAACGAGTAACCCGGAAGTGTTGTGCGATCGTGTCTGTGTTTATGTCAGAGTAAAAGTCACCATTGGTGTTTATAAAGTTTAAGTTTGAATTTGAGTTAATAAATTCATCAGCAGTCCAGCCGACCCCTTTGTCCTCTTCCTTTCCTCTCACGAACTTACTACACTGGTGCCGAAACCCGGGAAAGGAAGAAGGAGTGCCACCGCTATGCAGAGTCCCTCCTCTACGCCATTTGCGGACGTTATTTAATCCCTCATGGCCCTACATCAGGAGCAACACCAGGCCCTGCTGGATTTGAGAATGGATCAGGAGCGGCGATTCCACGCCATCCTTCAAGCCCAGCAGGAGGACCGCGAGCCAGCTGTATAAAAGGGGAACTAGATTACGCAAATTTGCACCGGGAGAGAAAGTACTTGTATTACTCCCAACATCGAGCTCTAAAATAATGGCCAACTGGCAGGGACCGTTTGAGGTCACACAACAAGTCGGAGATCTCGTTTATGAGGTAATACGGTCCGATAGGAACGGGGCCCGTCAGATCTATCACCTCAACCTCCTAAAAAAATGGAATGAGGCGGAATCAGTGATGTTGGCAACGGTGATTGGCGGGGAGGATGATCTCGGACCAGAGGCAAATGTCAAACCACAATCCCTCGCCCTGGCCCCAGGGGGAGATCACCTCTCGCTGTCCCAACTCACTGATTTAACGAAATTACAGACAGAGTTTGCCGACATCTTCTTGCCCCTACCGGGCCGTAATAACCTGATTCAGCACCATATCGAGACCGAGCCAGGCGTGGTAGTTCGCAGCCGGCCGTATCGCTTACCTGAGCACAAGAAAAAGGTAGTTCAGGCTGAATTAGGCACAATGCTTGACATGGGGGTAATAGAAGAATCCAATAGTAACTGGGCGAGCCTGATAGTTTTAGTTCAGAAAACGGACGGCTCAGCCCGGTTCTGTGTGGATTACCGCAAGGTGAATGCTGTGTTGAAATTCGACTCGTATCCAATGCCGCGGGTTGATGAGTTGCTTGATCGGCTAGGCACAGCTTTTTAGACGTTTTGGACTTAACAAAGGGTTATTGGCAGATCCCCTTGGAAATTGTAGATTCACATTGAAGGCAACAAAACTATGAATTAACACATGTGGAATTATATATGGAATTATATACATAACAAAAGATTGTGAAACAACTGAAAATGTCATATTCTAGGTTCTTCAAAGTAGCCACCTTTTGCTTTGATTACTGCTTTGCACAATCTGGGAATTCTCTTGATGAGCTTCAAGAGGTAGTCACCTGAAATGGTCTTCCAACAGTTTTGAAGGAGTTCCCCGAGAGATGCTTAGCACTTGTTGGCCCTTTTGCCTTCTGTCTGCGGTCCAGCTCACCCCTAAACCATCTTGATTGGGTTCAGGTCCAGTGACTGTTGGAGGCCAGGTCAAATATATATATATAAGTTTTCACCCCCAAGCTCTTAATGCATCTTGTTTCCTTCTGGAGCATCAGTGAATGTTTGAATCTTTTTAAATAGTTGTGTTTGAGTCCCTCAAATGTCCTCAGTGTGATAACGTGCATCTCAAAATCATAAAGTCACTGCTGGAAAGGGTTCAAATATGTAAAGATGTTGGAAAACTGAAGAATCTGCAGGACCTTAAAGATTTTTCTGAAGAACGCTGCTCAGAACTGTTCAGAACAAACAAGGGACTCATGCACAACCATCACAAAACAGAAAGACAGCCGAGGATCATCAGGTAACAGAACACAGTATTAAGAACCAAGGGTTCCCAAACTTTTGAGTGGGGTTATTTTAATAATTTCAGCATTTTTTTTGTCTTGTGGAATACATTTTAAAATATTTTATGTACAATATCTTACTCAGGACAGTACTAAATAAAAAATAACATGAATTTAGCATGATCTCTCCTATTTTTTGAAAATTACTAATATTTTCACAGATTCTGCAAGGGGTGCCCAAACTTTCGATCCCCACTGTGTATATATATATATATATATATATATATATATATATATATATATATATATATATATATATACACACACAGTAACAGTACAGAAGTAGTACGTACAAAAAAAATAAAAAATTGCCTACCAGAGTGAGAGTTATACAGACAGGCCAACAGCAGGTGAAAACCTAGATTTTGAAGTCACTCTGTACTCTGTACTATCACTATGATAAATATTTTACTTGTTTAATACCGTATAACTCTGGTTTCTTCTTGCATATTCTTACTGAGCTTTCACTCTTTCTCTCTCTCTTGTTGGATAGTATTAGAAAACAAAACATTCTTGACCCACAATACATGAAACATATACGGTTAACAAATGGACAGCTTTCAAAGCTTAAACCCTTTTACATGTACAACTATGCTTCATAGCAATATTTGCCCTCTTTCTAAAGACGGGGTTGGAACTGGAATTCCTAGAACCCTATGATGAGACTTAAAACACAAATGAAATCAATTGCATTATTATCACTGAAGCTCAATACGGATGAAATTTTGACTTACAGTATAATGTCATGATTCTGCTTTCATATCCTTGATTTTTCTCTAGTCTTGAGGCAGGATCATGACAGGCCCGTGTTTTGTGTGCAAGCACATGGCCTGGTCATTGTGCTATGTGCTTGTGTTGTCTCGTTTCCTTGCCCCGCCCCCTTGTTATCCTAGTTCTGTCATTATTGCTTTACCTGTGTCACCTGTTATGTTATCATTAGTCTCCCTATTTCTATCCCCTTGCGTTCACTGTCTAGTGCGGTTCATTGTTACACCTTGACTTAATGTTGTGAGACCTGTCGATTGTTTTTCCTGTAGTGTGAATATCAGATCGAACAATCTCGTTTTATTGTTTGTTCCCAGTCATAGTCTTGTTAAAGGGGGGGTGAAATGCTCGTTTTCACTCAATATCCTGTTAATCTTGAATACCTATAGAGTAGTACTGCATCCTTCATAACTCCAAAAAGTCTTTAGTTTTAGTATATTTATAAGAGAAAGATAGTCTGTACCATTTTTTCCCGGAAAAACCAGAGCGACTGGAGGCGTGATGTGTGGGCGGAGCTAAAGAATCACGAGCGTGAGTCAGTGTTGCCAAGTGATGCGGTTTTCACAGCTTTAACACTATTGCAGCGGTTGTTTTTCATGTCCACGGGTTCAATAATGTGATATTTAGCCCCTTAAATGCGAACTTTACTAGGGAAACCCCACCAGAAACATGCATTTTACCTCACCGGAATGTGATTTTTAACGTGGGATCCCCATCAAAACGTGATTGGGCTAGTTTTGAGTAGCAATTTGAGAGGGCTTTGTTGTGAAACCTGGCAACCCTGGCGCGAGTAAGCTTTTGCGTTGAGAGCGTGTGGAAGCTGTGATATTACCGTGAGGAAAAAACACTCAAAACAAACTATGGCTAACAGTCAGATTCAGCGTATATTTATGATCCAGAATCAGATCCCGAGGCTGAAATTGAACAAGAGCAGCATCAGCAACGACGTCTCTATGTGGTATGTATTGAAACTGTATATATTTGCTTAGCGGTTTTGGAAAATGACTAAGTTCCACTTTATGTCGTCTTTTCTTTTTTTTTTAAGGTGTAACGTTACATGTGGAAAGTGCAGTTTGATGACAACATCGCATGTTGTTTAGTTGATGTGCTTACGCGCCGATAGCTAAGTTAACAACACAGAGATATTTGAAGCAGTTTTACTCACCGCCTGCAGTTTCCACACATGATCGTGACCCTTTTTCGTTGGGACTGCATTATCCTTAAGAAATAAACGATATGCAAATCCGGCGTCAAACTGGGCCTTGTTTGTAAAACAAGCATCTTCGAAATGCAGGGAACAAACAAAAACACTTGCACAACTCCGTTGGTGCTCTGTAAAAATAAACTCCATCCACTGGTCCCTTAATGCTGTTTTTTTTGTTGGTCTGCTGTGCTTCGGTGAATTTATTCATTCGCTCTGATCAGTGAATGTCTCTGCTGTACTCTGCTATACGGGAGCGCGCGCTCTTACGGCAGAAGTGCCCTTATGACCCATATAAGGAAATTCCGCTCCATCTAACGTCACACAGACCCATACTCGGAAAAAACTTTCCGAAACTTGTGACAAACCGGAAGGAGTATTTTTGGAACAAAAATACTCATTCAAACGTACAACTTTTTTGAAATTTTTGAAACTTTGTCCATGTTTAGCATGGGAATCCAACTCTTTAACAGTGTAAAAAACTCAGTATGCATGAAATAGTATATAAATAGTGAAAAGTCACAAATAAACCCTGTGTAGTGCATTCTGTCTGCGCCTGAGTTCATCCCTAACCTCCATGTGACATATAAATGAAACATGGCTGAAATAACCACTTTAATGTCAAATTAGGTAAATAGCTTTAAATGCATTAAAGGTAATGCATTTAACATATTAAATTAATACAATATAAACACAATTATAGCAAGTCACTATGTACCTATAGAACAAGGTTTATAAGGATGGTACACCTTTTAAGTTGTTTGCGCATAAAGCGATTTATGTTTTAGAAGTGGTCAGTATATTTCTGTATTGGTTATATTCTGTATGACCAAAAATAACAGTTTATTTCTTGTTTGGAACTGCAATTTCCATTGAATTTGAGCGTTTACATTCTGATATTCATATAAACTGCATGAAGATAAGCTATGTCAACTTGTGTAGGTGGGCAAAGCAGAACACTGTTCTAAAAATAACTTTAACATTTACATATTTAAGTTCAAAGCACAGTCAAAAGTAGATCTTTAATATTTTAGTCAGAAGTCAAGGTTTTCTTAATTAAAAAAAAAGGTCGGCTCATGTGGTCCACATTTCCAAGCAAAACAGGAAAATGCTTGAAACTTTAAAAGGTAAGAAGCTCCAGCAGAATCGTTCAATTGACTTATATAATACTTGAGTAGTGACACTAAACATATTGTATACTTCGAGAATGAACACTTTGCTATACACACACTGCCGATTTCCCTTAAGAGCTGTCATCATGTATAATAGATAGTTTTAGCGCCCACAAACTGTGTAATGATCATTACCCACAATCCTTTACAAAGGCCTTTCCTTCCCCACGGTGTGTCAGTCTGCAGTAAGATGCATGTGGAATGTTCTAGATCTTCATTAGATGAAGCATATGTGTCCTCACAAAAGATATGATTGTGTAGTCTACACTAAAACGATTAGCGTTGTTTGTTTTTCTTCAAATAAATCTCTTTGGCATGACAAAAAAAATGGTCAGGGAGATGTTTCAATCTGCTTGATGGGTGTGCTCACAAGTGCACCGACACTTTCAATAAGAAAAGATCATTAAAATTGCAGCTGGAAGCCTGTCATAGTCAATCCAAAAGACATATGGAATGTGTGTATTTATTCTATGTGATGATATATGAGTATAATTAATGCTACATTTTAATATGACAGAATATATATGTCACATTGCTGATGCAGTCTGTGTAAAGTCATATGTTGGGTAAGAATTACTATTAAAGGAGCCACATCTTTCTTGTTTGTGCCATTTTACTACGGAAAACTACTCATGATGTTTCACATTTCTATTTTTCATTACAACTTTCCACCATCTTTGTCTCTCAAACATTAAACCTCATCAACTTCATCAAAAATGAAACACTCAAATGAATGAATGAATGATGAATGAATGAATGATGAATGAATGAATGAACGGATAAATACTGCCAAAAGTAACATTTACATGAATTGTTTAACATAAAAAAAAATATATATATATATATATATATATATATATATATATATATATATATATATATATATATATATATATATTTACACCATGCTTGACTTCCTTTTATAAAATTACACTGTATTAAATAATGCCAAACAAAGTTGTTTTGCCACTAACCAAACTGCAGTTTAAAATGTAATAATTTTGTTTTCAAAGTTTTATATGTTCATACTTAAATTCATTACAATTAAATAGTTGACATTTCTTCAGAATTAGCAATATATGCACAATTTGAAGATTATTAAATGCATTTTATAGAAATGTGGCATATGATTAAACTGTTTAAATATTAAGAACAATGAAATATTTAATACATATTTAAATATGTAAATATGTAAATTACCTATGTTATGATTTAATTCTTTAATAAATGTATTTTATTTGAACTCAAAATGAATTACACTGTCAAATGTGAATTCCCATGGGATAAAATGTGTAATTTTGTTGGAAATTTGACTTATTTGAGGAATCAAAAGATACTAATATGACAATTATTATTATTATATTAAATATAAACTGATCATCAGTGATAAGTCAGATGGTAGTATTTTAGTCTGGAGCTTTGCGCTCACACTCAGCCTCATGTCATAAATCTCACGCACACTAGCTTTTGGTATCAGGGTGTATGCCTATCCAACAATGCATGTTGTTTCTAGAGATAGGAACATCTTAAATTAATTACAGTCTAGACAGCCCTCCCGTCAGATAGACTGAGGGAGAAAAGAGAGAAACAATTGAAGTTACTCAGTTAGATGAGAGATATCACACTCCACTGCCCTCCAGCATCAGATGCCCAAAAGTTCAGACTTCAGAAGTTCATTCAAATATGAATATTTAAAAGTGAAGCACAATGGCAATAAAAAATATTCAGTGAAAGTGAATGGTGACCAGGGGCTGTCAATTTCCAAAAATGACAAAAAAATTAACATGTCTATATGACTCATAGCTAGGGGTGTCACAATATAACAGTATTGATGAAAACTGTGATATTTAAAATATGAAGCATTGATATTGTTTTGATAATATATATGCTATAACACTGTAAATAATAATTCAGCACCAGTGACTGGATAATCTGGTTGACTCTGCCTCCCTACATTCATATTTTAAATGTGGTTCATTGGCCAAGAAAGAAAAAAACAAGAAAACAAGAAAAAAAAAAAAAAAACTAAAATAACAAAAGGAAGTTAAAGATGAGTTTGACATGTATCACCCCCCTCCTTCAAAATGTCTATAGATATTGCAATAATAGTAATTCTTCTTAGAATATGATATTGTGAAACCCTACTCACTCTCTCCTTAAAGCCATAAATTTAGGTCATTTTTCTTCTCCTCCATGACAGCTCTCAAAGTTCATTCAAGTTTGTGAATATTTCAAGTTTTCCAAAGACACATTTCTCATGTCTGTAAAAAAATCTTAGTATATTCTAAGTTTCTGTTCACTTTTGTGACATGCTTCACAGACAGAGACAGCAGAAATTAGTTTTCTTTATTTTACAAAAGAGCAATGTTTTGATGTTACTATGAGAAAACACAAATAAGAGTGGACCCTTTAGTTTCTAATGATGGCTTACCCTCATCTGTATGACCTCAAATTTTTGTTGGTATCAGGAAAAGAAATACTTGTGATAGTGTCAATTTGTGCTGTGTATGATGCATTGCACACAACATACATGGATTTTTTCATTTTGTTTTTAATGACCCGCCCCAACCCGTCCCGCAAATAAAGTAAAAATGTCTTTACCCACGGGGTTCACGGGTTATGAGACGCCCCATGCATCACTAGTGTCAGTGCCTCCGTCAACTCATAAATATGGCATGTCATAAGATGCATCACAGCAGCTTTAACATAAATATTTCCAAACAAGTCTCATAACTTATTAAAATCACAAAATATGTATATACAATACACTCTTTAAAAAAAAAAGGTTTCAAAATAAAGGTTTTCAAAGCAGTAAAAGAACAATTTTGGGTTCCTCAAATTGTGAAACTGTTTTTTTTTTTCTTAGTGTGAAGACTATTTTAATAATCTGAAGAACTATTTTCCACTATAAAGAACTTTTGGGCTATGGAAAGTATCCATCGATGTTGAGAGGTTTCTCTGCGTCACTGCTGCGTGATCGCCGGCAGAACAGGGACAGTGACGGAGGAGGTGTGTAGCGCCCTGTGTACGTGTAATCAGCCCCGTCTATCCTCTTTAATAGGGGCAGGACGGGGCTATGCAACAGCTGCTGTCAAAACCAAATTATCCAGCCAGAAAGATGACCGACCCTGCCCTCTCAATCAACCCCCACACCGACTCTCTGCTCTGGGTCGCGCTCAGCCCGGCGCCTCCCTCTCCTCTCTGGAGTGTTGGGGGTTCATACCTCACCTCTCCTCCCCTCCGTCTGTCACTTCATTTTCGAGAGTAATTCATTTTTCACACGGCTAAATTGTTCCACGTCGGAGACTGACCCAGCTCTGTTCTAATCTACCGAGTTGACCCACGCTAACTCTGAGAGAGTGGCTAAACAAAGATGCCAACTCATGTATGCAGTGGCGCACGTGTGCAGTCTGGGCACCGTGAGGATGTGAATATGCATATGGGTCTGTTGTGCTATTAAGTGTATGCATAATATTATGCACTTATGCACTTATCTGACTTACGTTCAATCAACCAATTAATAATTGATCTGTACTGAGTTTCTTTTCTGTTCTTCTTTTCTATTATTCTGGTCTCGTGTCAATGGATTTTACAAGAAATTATAAAGTGGAAGGACACTGAATGTTGAAAAGGAAAGTATGGCAGAAGTAAAACAGAGAGACAGAAATATGAGTCTGTATTTATGTCTGTCCAGAAGTAGTAAGTAATTATTATTTCAAAGACATAACTCAGAAACAAAGCAGAATATACAGTTCTGTTTGTCTCGTTGAATTTCTAGTGTGTTAGTATAGATCTAAAGAGAGATCAGAAAAATCAAAAGAGATAGAAAGGCAGTCAGAAAATCAGATGTGCCAGCATGGAACTCTCGTTCTGAAATGATACTAAGGCTCATAAGGTAATGAGTCCCAAAAGTAATGAAACATCTGAATATGAATCTAGACTAGGATATGTGAGTGGAGTAATAGCAATTTCCCTTCCCATCTTAATGCATAATAAGTCCACTTGAACTCCACTCCAGATTTTACATTTCCCATTTCTGGCTCTCTTCCCATTTACTGGCGTAAAAACAGAATTTAACATTAGCATAAAGGTTTGTAGTAAGGTTCTATAAACTTTGAAAAAGATTTTCCATCCTAAATTTATCATATTTTAATTGTAAAGAATGGTTTGAATCACAAAAAGTTTACTGTGTTTTTAATCTTTTGTTTATTTACCTATAGCGGCTAGTGAATCTAAATTCTCACAGGAAATCGCTTACTTCCACACTGAAAAATAAAGTGGATCCACAGTATGTTTTAAACATGCTGAAATCTTGTTGTCATAAGTGCATCTCCACTCATTTCTCCACTTCCACTCCACATTGAATGTGCTTCCACTTCACATCGCTCACATACTCTGATAGACAGAGGCTGGGCAGGTATTTTTTATTGTCCAGTAAAACTGTACATTAAAAAAAAAAAAAAATCTGTTAATGTAATGCTTTGACAGGGCAGTTAAGAGAACATCTATACCCCCCCCCCCACACACACACACACCACCCTCATCTGCTTCATTTCTGAGGTTATCACTTGACAAGTTGTAAATCAGATAATCATTTTAAACTTTTCAAAATTCTAGATTTTTTCTCTGGATGTTTCCAACAGACACACATACACAGAGATAAAAGTGAGTGGCTTGTGAGTGGACCCAGGTTAATTACGGCTCATGATAGAAATCTTTAATGGTTGTCTATTAAAAGGTAATTAGAGGATGTGAGTTTGTCTGATAACTTATCTCGACACCTTCATCTGCTCCAGTCTTGCTCTCAGTGAAAGCAGTGAAAAGAAACTGAATGTTTTTGACAATACAGGTGTAAAACCTGTCATTTTCAATGCAAATGTCTAAAAGTAATGTTATAGATTTGTTACTTTCTTTCATTCATTATCTTGCATTTCTCTTTCTCCCATAAGAATTTTTCTTCTGCTTGCTGGTGCCTCATGTTTTATTGAGTCTCTCTGTGTCATCCAACAGGATGTTCAAGATTATGAACCATCTTTTACATATGATGGACAATCAATGATGGCCTACCTTACATTACACAAACTACAGAATAACAGATTAGAGGTTGACCGGTAGTGGATTTTGCCAGTACCGATAGCTAGGTTGAATCACACTGGCCGATACCGATTAATTAAGTGATCATTTTTTAATGGATACTGAACAAAAACTAAAAAAGTATTTAAAATGCTTTATTTAAAAAATAAATAAATAAATAAAATCAGTACTGAACCATACTAATAGCAGTAATAATAATAATAGTAATAATAATAGTAATGTTGAAATTACCACACTCTAACAAGGAACAATACTTACCCAGCTTTTCTTAATCTTAATGTTACAAATGGACTCTTATTTGCAATTACCATTTAATTTCAAGAGTCATGCTTTAAAGATGCACATATTTAAATATATAGAGAAAAGCCATAGCATTACCAGGCTGTTTTATTTTTCCTAAATTACATTTTATTTTTTACCAAATTCCCTTTTTTCCGTTTAAATTTTTCTGGATTCTGATTTTTTTCCTTTTTAATTTTTCTTAACTCCTTTTTAAGTTACATTTAAAGTTTATTAAAACTTTAAAAAATGTATTAAAAGCATGTCTAATTAATTAAAATCATGAAAATTATACTTTTTCACATCAATTTAATAAAAGTTTAACTGAAAATTGCATGTTAAGGGTCCTATGAGTTTTATTTTTATTGTTACCAAATTCTGTGTTTTAACACGTCTAATTATTTGAATGCATAAAACAACTAAATATCTTTTTCTTTTTTTTCTAAAAGTAGCCTTATGATTTTTTCCCCCTCAGAAATTCTGTGTTGTGTATTTACATTTTTCTGGTTATCAAATGAAGGCATAAAACATTAATTTATCTTTTAATTAAGCAATTTTACAAAATTAAGCAAACTTTACTATTAAAATGTTGTGTGATTATTCCTTAAAAAATAATGTTTTGTTTTATTTCAGTAGTAGGTTATGTACATTATACTGCAAAAATATTATTAAGCATGTCTTAAAATCAAACCAGACTTTTATTTTGATGGGTTGCCATGAATACCTTAACGGTTCAGTTTGTGTTATGATGCTAATTTCACTCAAATCAAATTGTCAAATGCTCATGAATTCACTCTCACAGTAGTTCTGTAGAGGTCGTTTGTGTGTTTTCGTCCTCATTTAATGAGAAGGCAGATGCTAAAATCATTGCGAGCGTCAGCGCCTGCGCCATTCATTGACAGAGACATGCAGAACATGCAGGATTCATTTAAATAGACTTTTGCAGCTTAATATTTACAGATACTATTTCATATCGCAATTTGATTTAAGTCTAATGACCTACTTTTGAATAATTCATAAAAAAATTGTTAAATTCCGCGACTTTCCGGGGAGCAAACGGAAATAGTGATATTAGTATATAGCGCTATAAATGAAGCATATAGACTTTATTAGAACCACAGAAAGACAAATGTTTCTATGAAAATACTCAGTATACATTTCATTCATTCATTATACATTAACAACGATTTAGGGTGAATATCATGTAATTTAATGGAAAACTGAATGTGAATGGTGCTTTATGGCACGGCAAGATTTTCTGTCAGTTGCATTTAAATCTGGGTCTAAAGTTTCTCGCTCTGTCCAGCATGCAGCATTACTTGACTAAACAAATAGCACATGCTGTCAGTGATTTCAACCACTAGAGGCAGGTCTCGCACTGTATAATGAAAACAGACCCTTGTCAGCTGGGTCAGCAACGGTTGCAACCTGGAAAAATATCGGCATGGATTTTTGCAGATGACCGATTATTCCCGCAATCGACTATCGGTGCCGATTAATCGGCAGTACCAATACATTGGTCGACCTCAGATACAGATACAGTCCCACTGTTAGTATCTTAGAACAGCAAAGAAAGGCAGACAATAAATCCAGACTAAATTTTGAGGCCATTTTCAGCGGTGGACCACAGAAAGGTCAATTGTCAAGGCTTTTGGGTGGATTAACCCCAAAATGTTTTGGGGGTTAAAAAAGATCAAAAATTTTGACCATATACAGTATATTAGCTTTGAATTGTATATTGACTGGGGACACAAAGAACATAAACACATTTTATGGTTTTGCGGTTTCCAGAACTTAATATAAGGCTTTAATTTATAGTCATTCTCTCTTTAACATCACCTCCTGCCTGCCAACTTTTGTCCAATAAAAATCTAGAATAAGAACGCCTCCTCTCCATAGTGCCACCTGCTACTGACTAGTAATTTTCATGTAGCGGTTTTGGCACATTTAAAGTCTATTGGCCACTTTTATTTTAAGTATATGCCAACATAGGTAGAACTAGATCAAACGGTTTATTAGTCCAGCCTTCGAGAGCTGCAGGTCTTTAATGAATAAGCATCTTAAACATGTTGCATGATCTTTGTTTTTGGATTAAGAATCAACTTCTTAATCATTGACCTTTTAACAATTAAGCATATTGTAAGAAACTTACAAATGAGGATCAACACAGGAAATTCATCAAACAGGATATATACTGTAGCTATACCGCAATGTAGAAGTTTGAGAGTTTCTTCATTATGTCATATCCAGTAAAACTTTTTCTCACTGCATTACTGACTTGGACCACTGACATACCATGGACTATATGGTTGACAGAATATGAGATTTGAAGGCTGTGAAATCTGCAAATGATCTGTCCCTAGGAACTACAGTACCAAGGTCCTGGTGCCACTACTGTTCATTAGGTGGCCCTTAAGTGGCCTGGATGTTGGCATAGATAGTTAGGTGGCTGGCTGCAAGTCCACCAAATGTCACAAATCCATCCTGATAGATGGTGTGATGCATTACCCCTTTATCGAAGCCAGTTGTAATGCTGAGATATTGTGTGGAAACTGCAGAACTTTGCAGGACAGCAAGAGTGGATCCTGACCAGGCCAGTGTGTCTTCTTCCAGACCACTGGGGTACAAAATTCTACACACTTCTTCTACTGGCATCCATGGTCTTATGGATGTCAAGTCAGAATGTCCTCTGGGTTAAAACAGATTCATGCCCCCATACTGCACATCCTGTTTGGGATTCAAGAGATTCACATTGTTTATAAGTAATAGGAAAGGTCTTCAGTGCTAAAGAGACAATATCCTCCACCCTATTGATCAATGACTGAGCATGTTTGCGACATCATTGGGTAAATCAAGTAGGATGTGCCTTTACTGAAAATCAAAAATGGCCTTCAATGGTAACAGGGTTTTTGTGCTTATTCTTACTTGCTCTCTCTCTTTTGCTCTTCTCTTTTTGGCTCTTAGAGTCTTGCTGAGATCCCGAGGCTGTCAAACAAGCTAAAGAAGAAATGGACTGGGCCATCTACAACCTATTCAGTCCATTAGTCAGCCAATGAAGGCCTAGGTAAACATTTACGTAGTGGAGCAGCTCTCATCCTCTCTTAAAAAAATAAAATAAAATACAAGTGAAATAGCTAAATGACCGATTTCATGATGTACTCTTGCAGATCTCTAGTGAATCACTAGATCTAGCATATGACATCATCTGAACTCAAAGAGTCATTTTCAAAGAGAAGCACTGACAGGAAATAGCTGGACATCAGAAGCCAAAAACTCTCTTCTTGGTTTTGAAAAGTACTGGAACAACACACAACAACACATGCCTGGAATTACTTGCCATCTCAAAAGAGGTTCCACCTCACATCATCAGAACCACTATCTGGTGACAACAAGAAACTTGTATGAGCTTCTTTGGTTGACAGGTTATTAGCAGTGATTGTGCCCAGTTTTCACTCTGTATCATGTCCTATTTCACATGTGGTATGATATGAAAGGATAGCTGGAAAAACTATCTTTACACCCTAGGTGGTCCAAGGTTTCTGCACCTTGAAGACAGCTCACACTAAAGCCATATTATCCAATGAGATTCAATTTCGGCTAATTAGCTTCCGCAGTTAACCTCTGCTGTTAGATGCTATAACCACACCATCAAGAGTGCCAATGAAACATTTTCACAACATATATATATATATATATATATATATAGATATATATATATATATATATATATATGACCATTAGGCCAGATAAACACATTTATTTGCATAAACACATTTATTTGCATATACAAATAAATGTGCTTGTCTGATTCAAAACATTTTAAGATAAAATCTATATTATGTGTTTGTGTCTGTTATATGCTTTTTTTTTTTTGAATCACATACATCAAAGTAACAAAAGAAAAAGGATTGCTTAAGATCACAACTTCTGTTTTATGTCAGCTTTAAAGAAAAATCTTAGGCTACATACAACTCCTTCCAGCTGCAACATAAAACGTAAATAAATAAATAAACAATAAATTACTGAGTGATAAAAATGAATAAATTAATAAATAACTGTCCCTGTCCCCCGTGTCTATGGGTCAACACAAAATCACAGTCCTTCACATTTTTCTTCTTTGCTATTGATCTCTTTTTGTTTTCAACATTTATTTTTAGCTACTTCATAGAAATATTGGCCAGGAAAGCGTCAAGACTATTTTCTGCATTTGTGGATTTTGATTGTCTTATAGGCATCTTGTGTGACACTCAGCTACACAGAATAATCAGAGAATATATTTAATCTCTCTCTCTCTCTCTCTCTCTCTCTCTCTCTATCTCTCTCACACACGTGATTTCTCCTCACCTCTAGCATTCATTGATTTTGATATTAAGATAACTATAATCAAACATAAACATCAGACGTGTTTTCACAGTGCCATACTGAAGAAGGAAAATTACGGGTTGTCAGCGGATTTGGGCCATGTTAATGTTTATATCAGTGCCCTCTGTGTGTGATTGTGTGAGGAAAATCACATATGTTGGTTACTGAATAGATATGTAGACTTTGTTATTTGTGACAAGTGGGCCACCACATATTCTTGTTTAGTTGACATCTCTACTGTTATTCAATGGGCTGTTATTTGGCTATGTTCTTTGGAGCTCTAAACCAATATGTATAAAACCTTATAATAACCATGCAGGGAGGGAGAGTAATAATACATAATCATGCATACATACATATGAAGAATCTTCTAGAAGTATTATTCTGTAATATAACATAACTATTAATACCTTTGCAAAACATTTTAACAGTCTGAATGAATTTATTTCCAAAACCAAATGCATGTAAACTCTGTAATAAAAATTGGTGATCAGTTGTGTCAGACGCCTTATAAAAGTCAAGAAATAAAATGAGTGCATATGAATTAACAAATTGGTTATAATCTAACAGGTCCAATATAAGCCTAATATTTGAACTAGTATGGCGTTTTGCCATAAAACCAGTTTGAGATTCTCCAATTATTTTATTTAAACCACTCTTTAATCTAGTAGCATAAACTAAGGCTAAAATTGTATAATCACTGTTTAATAATGTTATTGCTCACCAGTTGTCAATGATCAAGGGTTCTTTGTCTGGTTTTGGAATTAAACAGATAACACCTTGATTCATTGTTGTGCTAATTTCTTTCTGTTGTAAACATTCTCTATCTATCTATCTATCTATCTATCTATCTATCTATCTATCTATCTATCTATCTATCTATCTATCTATCTATCTATCTATCTATCTATCTATCTATCTATCTATCTATCTATCTATCTATGTGTGTGATGTATTTAACTGATGTAATTCAGTTCAAATAATTTCAGAATTTTCTCTAAGTAAACAGTCCATTTCTAGTATGCTTGTGGGAATGTTACTAAGTTTATGAGCTTTAAATAGTTAGAGTTGGAATGTTAGTAACTTCACAGAGACAGGTTAACAGACATATAAGCACATATGACATTAAAGAGTTCCCCATTCTAATGTCCTCTACATCCCACGGCTGCCACCAGTAGCGGTGTTACCATGGCAACTGTCTCCGTTGGTATGCCTCCTTCCTGGTGCTTGTACTGGAGTGGCGATAACAGGCTTGGCTTAATCTGTCCCACCACAAAACCTAGTTTATCAGCAAGCACAGAGGGCCGAGGAAAAAGCTACTCCTTATGTAATCCAGACGGTTGATGGAATCTATAAAGGGATATCTGTTACATAAAACGACGGATTTGGTTCTCTGAGCAGGCCCACACATACACAAATGGTTACTTAGCTAAATCTGAATGGGGACATGCCACTACTATTGTTTTGAAATGAGGCTAATTATACTGAATACAGCTTAACATTCAACCCCTTTTAACAAAACATTTAGCATTTTTAGAATAAAGAATATTTAGAGAGAGAGAGAGAGAGAGAGAGAGAGAGAGAGAGAGAGAGACTTTGACTTTTAACCCCCCTTTTATTACAAAATATTCAAGGTTTAGTTAAACCTTACATAGATTAAAAAGTTATTTAAAACACAAACATATGATAATAAATAGCGCAGAAAACAAAGGAAGGCAATAGCACAATTAAATATACATTTGCAAAACACCATCAAAATCAGATTCACATATGCACTGGTTAACTCCCCAAATGTGATTGAAAGTCTCCAGGTCTTTAACCAAGGAATAGTATGCATATTCCACCTTTAATCTAGTTTTAATTAACCCTTTTAAAATTAACATTGCATCAGTTGACACAGCATTATTTATTTTGCTTTTACGTGAAATCCATATTCCCATTTTTGCTTGCCCAAACAAAAAATTAAGCAAAACATGGATCTGCTTTCTGTTTCTGTTATACTTCGGTCCATATATAAATAACATGGGTGAAAACACTTCTCCCAAAACAGTGCACCATTCTTCTAATTGAGAAAATAATGGCACAAGCCTCCCACATTGAAGAAATAAATGAAAAACAGTTTCAGTCATCCCACAAAAAGGACATCCCTCCTGAACCTGGGGATCGAGGTGTGCTCTGTATCTGTTTGTAGCTATTAACCCATGCACAACTCTCCACTGAAGGTCTCCGGACCTTTTTTCAATGGGAGGCTTATACAAGGCCCTCCAGCAACCCTTCGGGGAAGAGCCTGATCCGAATAGCTCTTGCCATTTCGACTCTTTAACTCCTCCTAAAGACTGAGAGTGTGAAACTTTTACACATGTGGCGTACAGTGCTTTCTTCTCAGTTTTACTGAAACCGTTCAGTTTAGGTGTCTTGAAGGTCAACAAAGACCCCTCCTTTTCTTCAAATATACCCACATCCGGAATTATTCTTAGTTCAGGAAAAGTTAAGTCCATATCTTCATTTGTTTCCACACTGCGTTTAAAATCTGTTGATAGGCTCTCGAGAATTTCATTTAGCAGTTTTTGTGTCCGACGAATTGATCTTATTCCAATCTTGGAAGCTAGCATTTCAGGAGTCATCCATCCATCTGAAGTTATTAAATGTCCAATCTTTACAACTCCTGCAGCCTTTAAAAGATTCCTCATCGATGGTGATTTTAGGATCGCTGAGTCCACCATAGAATTGTATATTAGGGGTTCCTCCCTTGACCAGTGACCCCCCTCATCCGTGATGTCTCTTGTGATATTAAAAGTCCTCCAGGCTTTGAACACAGAGTGATAAAAGGAAGTTAATCCAGTCAAATCAACATGTTGAATGTTCAGAAGAAACAAGTGTTTATCCAGCCCCATCCCTCCTGCTCTTCTAAGGAGCGCAGAAGCTACTCCAGACCAGCTTACATCCATTCCGTAGAGAAATCTTTTTACTGTCTGTAGTCTGAAAGTCTTAATTCTGCTTTTTACATCCACTAGTCCTTGTCCACCTTCTTGTCTGGGCAGAAACAAAGTTGATGCTCTTATCCAGTGGTTACCGGACCAAAAAAAGTCTGTTAAGCGTTTTTGGATTTTTACAACCAAATCTTCAGGAGGTTCCAGAATGTTCATTTTGTGCCATAGCGTTGAGGCTACAAGGTTGTTGCAGACCAGGGCTCTTCCTCTATAGGATAACTGGGGTAGCAGCCAATGCCAGCAAGACAACCGAGCACACACCTTCTCCACCAGGCCCTCCCAATTCTGTCTCTTATAATCCTCCCTTCCTAAAAACACCCCCAAATATTTTAACCCAGATTTCCCCCATTTTAAATTACCTGGGAGAGCTGGAGTGTTATGGTCTAGACCACACCACATTGCATCACTTTTTGCCCAGTTTACTTTTGCAGATGAAGCTTTACCATAACTTAATAAAATCTCTTTTAAAACCTGAACATCGTTAACATTCCTTAAAACAACAGTAATGTCATCAGCATAAGCTGAAACTTTTACAAAATCATTAAAAACAGCACCTTGTACCTTCAAACCCATTAAACTCTCTCTTAGTTTACATAGAAGAGGTTCAATGGCTAAGCTGTAAAGCTGACCAGAAAGTGGGCATCCTTGTCTGATACCCCTCTGTACCTTAACAGGGACACTTAGGCCTCCTGCTATCTTTACCATACATGTAGCATTATTGTACAACAACTTTATCATTTTCCTAAATTCCTCTCCAAACCCAAAAGCTTCTAATACTTTAAAAAGATATTGATGATCAACACGATCAAACGCTTTCTCCTGATCTAGTGACAGTATTCCAACATCTATATTATTACACATTGCATAATCAATAACATCACGTACTAGATGCAAATTATCAGCAATACATCTGTCTTTTATACAGTAAGATTGATCTTTGTGTATAATTTTGAACAATATTTTGTTCAATCTGTTGGCAAGGCACTTTGATAAAAGTTTGTATTCAGTGCAGAGGATTGCCAAAGGTCTCCAGTTCTTTAACAGGGTAAGATCACCTTTTTTTGGAAGCAATGTTAATACAGCCCGTTGGCAGCTCTTTGGTAGAAAACCAGTACGATTACATTCCTTTAGCACCTCAAATAAATCAGATCCAAGTGTTGTCCAGAAATGCTTATAAAATTCACCAGGAAGTCCATCTATGCCTGGGGTACGACCCAACGAAAGACCCGTTACGGCATCACTTAATTCCGCAAAGGTTAATCCAGATTCCAGTGCTTGCTTATCTTCTTCATTTAAACAAGGAAGATCTTGTAGGAATCCATTTTGTATCGGAATGTCTATGTCCTCAGGTGAGTATAAATGTGAATAGAAATTCACTGCTAGTCTACGCATTTCCACAGGTTCAGATGTACATTGTCCATTGTCATTCTTCAGGTTATACATTTGGTTAACTTGCACACTCTTGCGTTCCAGATTGAAAAAAAAAGAGGTGGGACTGTCCATATCCTTTATTGATAGGAATCGGTTTCTCACAAGAGCTCCTTTAACCTTTTCATTTAATATAGAGCTCAATTTTAATTTCTTCTCAGACCACTCATTTACATTGGAAGAAAGATCTCCTATCATATTTTTTTCAATGGCAAGGATTTCTCTTTCAAGCCATTCCAGAGACCGTTTCAAACTAAAATTAGAGTGAGATGTATACTGCTGACAAAATTCCCTTATATGAACTTTTCCAACTTCCCACCAAAGAATAACACTATCAAATCTTATTTTCTCTTTTTTCCAGGTCTCCCAAAAATGTTTAAAAGATTCACAAAAACTCCGGTCTTGTAACAATTTGACATTAAAATGCCAGTAAACACTTCTGTTTTTCTTAGAATTCAAAGTACAGTCAATAGTGATTAATTTGTGATCAGTGAAGGATGCAGGGACAATAGCTGTATTAATAATTCTACTTTTCATACTATTAGATAAGTACAGTCTATCCAGTCGTGCTGCTGAAATCCTCCCATCACTAACCTTTACCCATGTATATTGTTTAACAGAGGGATTATTTTCTCTCCATATATCAGTAAGATTGGAGGTTTTAATAACATTTTCAAGTACTGTTGTTGACTGAAAATGGG
Organism: Carassius auratus; assembly: GCF_003368295.1. Lineage (NCBI taxonomy): Eukaryota > Metazoa > Chordata > Actinopteri > Cypriniformes > Cyprinidae > Carassius > Carassius auratus. The sequence goes on from NC_039271.1 coordinate 16,752,813, forward strand.
GTTCTTCTCCATTTCTATCAAGCAAGGCATTAAGTGTGCAGTTCCAGTCTCCAGCTAAGATAGTAAAACCATTACCTTGCTGTTGTCCTAAAAACACTTTCAATTTGTTAAAAAAAATAATTCTCTCAGCTCCTATATTAGGTGCATATACACTCACAAACGTGAAGACAAGACCATTTAAATCAACCTTAACTGCTAAACATCTTCCTGGTTCAATTTCCTTTTTTCCCAAAACTTTGGCTTTTATAGAGGGAGAAAAGAGAATAGCAGTTCCTGCACTCAGGTTAGTCCCATGTGTGAGCACACATTCATTCCTCCACCACAATCGCCAGTCAACCTCATTGTTTACATCACTATGAGTTTCTTGTAAGAAAATTACATCTAATTTCTTTAACTTGATGAATTCTATCACTATATCAGCTTTACTCTTATCCCTCATCCCATTAACATTTAGGGATCCCACGCGTAAGGTTTCCATAAGAGGGAAAAAGATTAGAAAAAGAACAGTCAGAAAGATATGTGTATTAGCCATAGTAATTAGTTATATTTTCCTCTTTTTGGTTTCCCTTTCCCTGTCTTAGACTTTTTACGAATATCAGTTATATGTTTTTTTAACCTAAAACGTTTCTGTTGTGATAGCTCATCATTATTGCAACTTTTCCTTGCCACATTACAGAAGAGATAAACTTATCCAGATCTGGGAAAAATTCACTCACTTCCGTGCTTCTACCTTTTGTCTCATCCAGGAAAGTATTAATTTGTGCCACAGTATACAATCCTTCTGTGTCTACTTTTGACATTTCTGACCCTTCAGACCAATGCCCATCATCTTTCACACTATCATCTGTGTACTGAGATAACCCATCCATATCATCCACCGAGCATTGCTCAGCTACTTGTATACCAGTCTGAGATACACACTCATTTTCTTTTGCTTCCTCAACATCATCATTTTCAGTTATAACAATCGCAGAACTGCATCCAGCCTGCTCACTACTCTCCACATCCACACCAGCATCGCTTTCACTCACCTCATTGTGCCCGTAGACCTCCCCTAACGGCCTTTTGTTCGGTTTCTTAGGTAGTTGTTTATCCTGTGCTACTGTCGTATTATCCTCAGTATCACTGGTATCATTGCGATGAGCTGATCCGTTTTCAGTCGCATTAACAGGCAGCTGTTGCTCAACATCCGCTGTTTTATTGGGACAGGAGAAGCGTTTGTGGCCTATATTTCCACAAGCAAAGCACTTTAGATTGTCAGTACTTGCATACAGCATATATGATCCATCTCCATGACTTACACGGAACGAGATCTCTAATGTGCGCTCCGATGAAGTCAGAAACATTAACACTTGTCTCCTAAATGACAAAACGTGTTTGAGATCAGTGTTTTTACATCCTAATGGAATGTTTCTGACCGGACTTGCGATTTTACCGTATCGGGTTAATTCTTTAACAATCGCCTCATTCGAGACAAAAGGCGGTACATTGGAAATAGTGACTTTAGTTGCCGGAGCCGTTAAAGGAGTAACGGGCACAAACATTTCCTTAATCCATAATCCATTCTCAGTCACCTGGTGAACTAACTGCTCTGTTTTTAAAAACACGATGACTGCTTTGTTCATCCGCGATGCTGAGAGAATATTGTCGAAGCCTATAATTTCTCCCACCACCACGAGAACATCCTCCACGCTCACGCCAAGTTCAGGTACACACCTGCAGCCATTACGCAACGACAGGTGTGAGACTCCCTGACTAACTTCAAAGGCCATACCGACACGCGACAAAAAGCCGCGAGCGGCTTCAAATACTCAATAATCTTAAAACAATTATTATTAAGAACAAAGAGGAGGGAAAAAAAATAAGAAAACACTTTCAAAATGCTTAATTTACACGCTCGCTCTAACCAGCACGCTCAGACGCCCCACTACACTCGTACGTACAGAGAGAGAGAGAGAGAGAGAGAGAGAGAGACTGTTCTGAACTGTTTGTTTCAATAAACTAGTTAAAAAAGGTTCCAGTGGATGGATAAGGTAAGAGAATTGTCTGAGATATCGAATAGGCTAGCTCTATGCTAAGCCAGCATGCTAAACAGTTAGCATGCTAAATGTAACCTAACTACAAATAAAGTTTTCATATACAGGTTCATTTTATGTAATGAATTCAAAGTGATTAATGGTCATAACCTTTTATTATTCAGACTACATGAAGCGCTTTTGTAAGAAATGAAAAGGTTGTTTTTTAGCTGATAGAAGTGCTTTGGGGTCCTCATATATACAAAAAAATAAAATAAAAATAAAAATAAAAACATTAAAATATTCAAACTCTAGCTGTGACGTGTTGTCTTTTCTAGTTGTTATAGACCTAATTGTGACTTCCTTGTCTTTACAAAACAGTTTGCTCAACAGAAAGACCAAGAGAGGTTATTTAAAGGTAACACCGGGGTTACTGGTGGTACCCTCTCTCATTATGACCCAGCACAGCAACCTCTGACAAAAATGTGATCCTAACATTGAGTCCCATAAAACCCTCAGAGAAAGCTAGGTCAAGACCACAACCTGAAGAACAAGAGCAAGAGACAGAAACAGAAAAAAAGAAAGAAAGTGGAGACCTCAACGCTGAAATGCTAGACAGTGGGCAGAAGTTAAAAGCATGTTCATGAAAGGTGTCGATATGGAATTCACTATAACACAGTAGCTGCGGGCCCCATTAAAATCAGGTTTGAGTCACACACAACAGGACATATTTGTGTTTTATAAAAGAAATTCAACTGTGAGCTTTATATTTGTTGCACAATGAATGAACCAGACTCACTGTTAGTCTTACTAGATGTGATGAAGTTGAGAACCCAAGTGTGGTAAATTGAACAAAGTAAAAAAAAAAAAAAAATTAATAACTTAACACAAATATGCAGATGATTTTACCTACATCATTGGCCCTGCTGGTAGATGTCATAACTACATCATTTAAAGGGGGGGTGAAATGCTATTTCATGCATACTGAGTTTTTTACACTGTTAAAGAGTTGGATTCCCATGCTAAACATGGACAAAGTTTCAAAAATTAAGTTGTACGTTTGAAGGAGTATTTTTGTTCCCAAAATACAAAATACCCCGGTTTGTCACAAGTTTCGGAAAGTTTTTTTTCGAGTATGGCTCTGTGTGACGTTAGATGGAGCGGAATTTCCTTATATGGGTCCTAAGGGCATGTTTGCCGGAAGAGCACGCACTCCCGTATAGCAGAGCACTGAGAGCACAACAGACTTCACTGATCAGAGCGAGAGCGTCGCGGAAAGTCACAAAAGCAGTGTGTTTTTGGTTGCCAGGGCAAGACAACCCTGCACAGATTACCAAAAAAAAAAAAAAAAAGCATTAAGGGACAAGTGGATGGAGTTTATTTTTACAGAGCATCAACGGAGTTGTGCAAGTGTTTTTGTTTGTTCCCTGCATTTCGAAGATGCTTGTTTTACAAACAAGGCCCAGTTTGACAACGGATTTGCGAGTCGTTGCTGCTGCTGCTCTCGTTCAGTTTCAGCCTCGGGATCTTATTCTGGATCATACATAAACGGCTGAATCTGACTGTAAGCCATGGTTTGTTTTGGATGATAGTTTTTCCCTCACGATAATGTCAGCTTCCACATGCTCTCAACGCAAAAGCCTACTGGCGCTCGTGATTCTTTAGCTCCGCCCACACGTCACGCCTCCAGCCGGTCGTGTTTTTCCGGGAAAAATCGGTACAGACTATCTTTCTCTTATGAATATAATAAAACTAAAGACTTTTTAGAGTTATGAAGGATGCAGTACTACTCTATAGGTACTCAAGATTAACAGGATATTGAGTGAAAACGAGCATTTCACCCCCCCTTTAAATTAACTTTTCATTTACATCATATAAATAACAAAAGAATTGTTGTTCGAGAACCAAATTGGCACATTAGAATGATTTCTAAACGATCACGTGACACTGAAATATGAAGTAATGGCTGCTGAAAATACAGCTTTGCAATCACAGGAATACATTTATATTTTTTATTTTTTATATGTTAAACAGAAAGATGCTACTTTAAATTGTAATATTTTCTCTCTTGGTGAGCAATGCAGACTTATTTCAAAAACATTAAAACATTTTTACAGACCCATAACAGTTTAGATTTTTTTTTCTTTTTGCAAGTGACAATCATTTTTTTCATCTTCAATTAGCAAATTTTTCACAGTCTGCAAACATTCATATCACAATGCAGGATAGTTTTCAAAATGCAAAATGTGAAAACTCACAAATGAACCATTGGAAGAGTTCAACTCAGGAAAAATTATAAGAAAAAAAAAGGTCAGAATAAGATAAATAAATAATGAGCGTAAGAGCATGTAAGTGAAAGGGAAGATAAAACGAGAGAGGGATTTCTTATTCTCTCTTTTCTGGTGTCCAATCTGCAAACAGTGGCTCTAGAACAGCCCTAAAATAATGTCCAGTGCAGCTATGCAAAAGGGAATAAACTGACAGACGTCACATTCTGATGGATGTCCTGATGCACTATATTTCAATTACTTCATCCGCACCGGCAACGGGTGGGGGGGGGTCTTGCAGGGGTCTCATAAAAAATGCTAAAAAATGCATTGACGCCCAGCATATATATATACTGAAGATGAACACCGAGCTGAGCAAGATATTTCAGTGTATGAATAAATGTTGAATAAATTATTATTATTATTGTTAATAATAATAATTAATTATTATTGTTCTGCGTAGTCTGAAGATAAATTATATATATATATTATTTAATACATACACTGAACTGAGAACCATTTCTGTCGGACGCGTCCGATTTGAGAAACGAGGAGCTGACTATACTGCGCATGCGTTATTCAGAGTGAAGCAGACTGACACACAGCGCATCTGAACCAAACTGGTTCTTTTGGTGATTGATTCTGAACTGATTCTGTGCTAATGTTATGAGCGCGCGTAAACCGAAGGCTTGAATGAAGGGCAATCATCGACAATGATATCATTACGTTGAGCGCTAAAGAACAGGTGAACCGTTTTCTTCAACTGGTTTATTGAATCAAACTGTCCAAAAGAACCGGTTCGCCGAAAAGAACCGAGCTTCCCATCACTACTGGTAATCCGAAAACCGATGCAACCGGTTCTTGACTCGAGAACGAGTCAATCTTTTGTTCGTTATTTTGCTCAGCTCGGTGTTCATCTTCAGTTCTCTCTTCACAGCAGTTCAGTCAGTGTACTGTTTGAGTACATTAATTACTCCAGGATATCAGTTTGTTTGAACTCAGAGGGAGTGTCAGCCACATTAAAAAAGTTAACAGCTTAAGTCATTTGTGGATTAATGCTTATTGGTGGAGACACAAACCATTTCAAACGATTCAGTTCGATTTGGTAAACTGGTTCAAGAAGATCCAGTTACATTGAGTGATTTGTTCACGAACCGGACGTCACTAGACTGCAGTGCTGTGAACGCACTCACAACAGAGCTGGAAGAGAAGACAATGCTGAATAAAGTCGTAGTTTTTGCTACTGACCCTCTGATGTCACATGGACTACTTTGATTATGTTTTTATTACCTTTCTAGACATGGCCAGTAAACCGTACATACATTTTCAGTGGAGGGACAGAAAGCTCTCGGACTAAATCTAAAATATCTTAAAGTGTGTTCCGAAGATGAACAGAGGTCTTACTGGTTTGGAACGACATGAGGGTAAGTTATTAATGACATAATTTTCATTTTTGGGAGAACTAACCCTTTAAAGTTTGAGCATATTGTTTGCAAACTGCAATTGATTAATTAATTAAAAACAAAGTAGTTGATATGCTGTGTGGTTTTTGCTTTTTAATAGCAGTAATATGCAGTTATTAGCCGTGTCCACTGTATTTTTTGGGGTTTTCATGAGACCCCCCTTGAAAAGACCAGGACACCCCATTGCCCCCCCCCCAAACAAAATTGGCTGGAGCCGCCACTGCCCATCCGTCGTAAATAAAATACAATTATTTACAAATATCAAGTGTGCGCGCAGCAAAAATCTCCTTAAGGACTTCATGATTAGTCAAAAAATCATTTAAAGAAGATCAATTTGCTTGAGAAGTAACACTGTGTAAGGTATTAAGACTTGTTTTGTAGGTTGCATCTTAAATATAAGTCTATGTTTTCAGTGGAGTAAGATAAACTACACTTCTATTAAAAATATATTATACGATCTTTAGAAGAGCTGTTTCTTGAGTTTCAAATATCTTTAGATGTTTTAACATGACAATTGGACAAACATACTTTTAATTATGAATATTATTCAATTAGAGTAAAAACACAAAACAAAACTTCAACTTATTACAGGAATTTGTGAACATTTAAACGTTTTCTTTAAGCTCAAGTACTAAAATTAAAACTGAAATAAAAATAATACTATAATTACTAACTAAGATTAATAAAATTCACAAAAGCATAACAAAATTACTACTGTAATGCTTAATAAATAGTACATTAAAAGGCAAACTATATATATATATATATATATATATATATATATATATATATATATATATATATATATATATATAGTATATATATATATATATATATATATATATATATATATATATATATATATATATATACATACATATACAGGGGTCCACATAAGTGGTCCACAGGTCCGCATGCGTGACCAAAATAAAAAATGTTTTGACAGCGCATTTGCATTCCAACATGGTTGACAGCTGTTAATACACAATTACCATTTTATATCACAACGTCTTACTCATGGTAACCCTCGTTCCCTGAAGTAGGGAACAGAGGAGCCATGTCGGTGACCGACGAAAATGGGATATCGCTTCGATAGACCAATCTACTTTGAGTGTAAACTAAACAATCCAATGCACATTGGCATGCAATTATTGCATCCAGCTGCCGCTGATCACAGTGTGAGTATAAGAAAGGTAGCAGGTGAAATGCATACCAGTTTTTCGCTGAGGAGCTGAGCTGGAGACCTGACAGCTCAACGGTAGAGCAACCATGGCGACGGGACCTGGCGTCTCTGTTCCCTCCTTCAGGTAACGAGGGTTACCATACTTAACCAAGATGTTCCCTTTCAGTCGGTTACTCTCGAGGCCATGTCAGTGACCAAAGAAAATGGGATCCCTACCAAAGCGCCATGGGTGCTGCCCTTTCCCCTATTAGGTGTAGGCTGGGGCTTGGAACAAATAGTTCCACTATCCATTGTGAAAGCACTACCTCACTGGGTGAGACTGGATAACACTGGGAAAACGTACCCGTTCCGCTTGGAACAGGTACTCTGTGGAAGCCCCATCCTTCTCGAAGGAGGTCTCGGGAGCAAATACACAAATAGCATCCGTTTATGTGTATATGGAGAAAATTGGAGGTCATTAAAACCCTCTTGGGAAGGCAGAAATCTGCCGGGAAACATGGGCTCTAAGGCTATACCATGGACCATAAGCATACGAGTACCGCTTAGGTCTCAATATGGAACACAGCTAACATGGTTCTCACGGATTCATCATGAAGGCCTGGCAACAGACGTTCTGCTGTGTCCAGCAGCCTAGCGTGATGGAGGATCTCAACAGGGTCTACAGTACGGACACAGAACAAAGGAGGATACCGGCTCTACACGAAGGCTATAGAACCTAGCGAACATGTTAGGGGTCATCGAGCCCGCAGCTCTACAAATATCTGTCAGCGAGGCACCACGAGTAGGGCTGGGTACTGAACTTCGATGCCTTCATGGTATCGAACGAAAAACTTCGATACTATGAGTATCGAAAAATGTTTTACCTTTCGGTGCCAAATTTCAGTTCCAAAAGCCAAGCGGACGTATTTATTTTATTTTTTGCCCAGCAGCTGTATCTGTGTGAGCTTGTAGCATACGTGCAAGTACCTAAATTTGCCATGATTGGCTGTCCACCACCACATGACGTGACGGGGAGGATTTCTGAAGATACTTGCAGTCACACAACACAAGTGTAGTTGTTTTTTCTCAAAACGTTTCCGTTTTACAATGCCAAAGAGGTCTAAAGTGTGGCTACACTTTATAAAAGTGGATGCCGAGTCAGCAAAGCAGCAGGCCACTGTATATGTTCACTTAAAACATAATCGATTGTGTTTACGAGAATACTTGCAGAGACAATTATTTTGATATAATTGTGTATGTATTCATTCAGAAGTTATGATACGCGAAAGATGAATCCATTCTCTATACGCACATTGTCTGAAATGCTGCTCACAGCGTGTGCATTGAATGAGTGAGCGCAAGCTCCGAACATGCGCAAATTGTTTAAAACGCTTGTATCAGCAATATTAAGAAACAAGTGCAAATGATCAGCTACGATCCGTGTCATCCGTTCAAGCGAGTGAACAACGCGAATCAAGTTAGGAATTTTACATCACTATTCACGATGGAAAACACAATAGTCCCGGGACGTGGGGCCATCGATTTTGCGAGTCCTGCACCTCAGATCTATGCAGTGTGTGAAACACTGGTTTTCACACTGGTTTCGTTAAACAAAATAAATTATTATGTTAAAAGATTGACTCAAAAGAATCATCGGTTTACTTATCGGATCATGAACTTGTATTACTGAGCCAAAGATCATCTATTATTGAACATCTCTAATGAATAAAGACTTCAAGTTCATCTGTAAAGCACATAAAGCTATCGTTTGACTTTATAAACTTCTATTTCATGCATGGTTCATATGGATCTGCTAACTGAATGCAAAGTGTGAGTTCTAGAAGAATGTTCGTGTCTTGATGAGCATGTATCGCTCACTAGGAGTCGCTAAATGAACAGCTGCTGTTCTTTTTTTTTCCAACGGAGGATCAGTTGCCCTATTGGTTAAAATCCCCAAACTGTTTACTTAAATATTAAATCAATAAATTACATCAAAACAGGGGCATTTGCGTTATGATGTGGTGGGCTGCTGTGGGCCAGAAAGTCCAGGGCAACTTTTTGGTCCCAGTCCGCCCCTTAATGGCACACTCCTTTCCAAAAAGCACAACCAGTTGTATTGATAATGTTATCCTGAGTGTGAAGTGTTACCAGAATTCGTTTTAATTAAGGTGAAAAATAAAAGTTTTGTGTTTAGTGTGTTTTGTGTTTAGTGATGTTGAAATGGATTTTAAAATATATGGTATCGAAAAAAGTATTGTTAGGAACAGGTATCGAAACTGAGGTATCGAAATTGGCATCGGATCGAAAGATTTTGAACAATACCCAGCCCTAACCACGTGCCAGCACCCAGGAGAACCAAACACTTCTAGTTGAGTGAGCTCGCAACTTGAATGGGCAGGGCGCAAGTGCGCAACCCACTCGACACAGGAACGATCACCGCTAAAGCGCCAACACACAAAGCTTTTGAGAGTTCACAGCAGACACAGTTGAGCAGAACGATACTAACGCTAGGCTCTGAAGCGAAAAGCTGGTATGCATTGCACCTGCCGCCTTCTTATACTCGCACTGTGATCAGCGGCAGCTATAATAATTGCAATAATTGCATGCCAATGTGCATTGGCTCATTTAGTTTACACTCAAAGTATATTGGTCTATTGAAGCGATATCACATTTTCGTCGGTCACCGATGTGGCGTCGAGAGTGACCGACTAAAAGGGAACCGTACTATATACGTTTTATTTTCAACCTGAAATCTAGGCTATGCCATGCCGTTTTCAAACCACAATGCAAAACTGTGACATTCATCCACTGATACTCTTTAATCAGCAGCAGTGCTAAATCCGGAAGCATGTATACTTACTTGCCGACAACCTGCCAAAATAAAAGCCTGCCGATTTTAGGTTTGATTATAATGAAAACGTTTTTATTTATATATTTTTAGAAGCTTTTATCCAAAGTAACTTAAAATTGGGGAACACAAAGCAATTTTTCTTAAAGAGGCAAACAAAGAAAGTAGTAGTAAATATTAGCATTTTATTTGAATTTAAATGTATTTGAATTTAATACTAGGACTGCCTTTTTTAAATAATATTATCACACACAATTACTTAATTTACTATTTTATAAAAAAAAATAAAAATAATAAAGTTCGATAATATTATAACTATTATTAATTCATTTTTTATAGTTATATTTATTGGGTCATGCTATATGCAGTGTGAGGACCAAACCAAATCTCCAGGTTCTCTTATGAGAACCAGGCTGAAAAAAATTGTGCATTAACCTTGCTTTTAAGATATATGAGGAATAAAATTATTCATCTTATAGCTGTTCAGCACAAGGTCATCTAGTAAAAAAATGAATAAATAAATAAATCAAATGTTTTGTGAGGCAATCACAAAAAGTGCTATTATTTTAAAATAAACTGGCTTAGTAGAAGTTATAAGTTCTAATTTAATATCACTGAATTAATACAGTATGAATACATTAAGCTATACCAAATGAAAGTCATTCTTGAGGATCAGATGAAGTAGAGAATAAGCTCTTCAATTTAACTTTTTACAGTACATGAAAATTAAACAGCCACGTTCCACCATCCAATACATTTCTGAAGATAAATCCATTAACTGAATTCCCAAACAATACCCACCCTATTTTTTTTTCTAATTAATTATTCTATTTCTGTTAGAAAACTTTGTTAACAAGATTAAAAGATTTTTCTGTATAATCTCACAGCTCTTACTATTACAGCTCTTATGATAACTCTTTTTATTTCCTAGAACTACTGGTGATCTCTTTTTAAATAACATTTACATGTATTAGTGTTACCAATATTAATAATGTGCTGGTCAAGACAAAAATAAATAAAATGAACGCCATCAAGAAGTGGATTTGCTTCAGTGATTATTTATTTGTTCGGCTAGTGAAATTACTTCTGAAGTTCCTATAATAATGTCAATCGTAATTGCATTTTTCTATTTTTTTTTTTTTTTTTTTTTTTATGACAAGATGCGCTTATCAGCAGGGCTGCAGCGGTTGATTATTAAATGTAAGAGCCATACAAATATAACATAAAATGACCACAAATACTTGTGTAAATATGTTTTTTCAATCTCGTTAAAGCAGGAACGTGAGATGGGGCACATGGTACACAACTAGTGACAGCACTAGTGTGTGTGTGTGTGTGTGTGTGTGTTCTATTCATTATTAACAAGCTGAAATGGAGTTCTTTAATCAAAGCGAGCTGAGCTACCATTACTGAACGAGAGAGAGAGAGAGGGAGAGAGAGAGAGAGAGAGAGAGAGAGGGCTCAGACAGCTCTGGAAACAATGAGAGCTACAGATAAAGCAGGTGGCTGTGGTAATTGCTTCAACAAAATAATGAATGAGCTACGGTCTGTCTGACGGAATAGGAAATCTCCTTCATTCGCTTCTTACCCCTTTCTCTGTCTGTCTCTTTATCCCTGATTTCCCTTTATCTCTCCCATGATCTCTGCCTCCTGAACTGTCACATTGCTTTCTTCTCCAACTTTAATTTTTCTCATCTTTTCCTACCCCCAACTTCAAATCACAGCTCCCTCAAGATTTCCAGCTCATTTTCTAACCGTTAATATTAGGTTATTGTTCTCTGGTTGCTGTAAAGGTGAAATGTGTGATTTCTATAACATGGAATGAATAATGTTTCTAAACTCATGTGAGCAATGCAGCCCCTGTCTACCATTGGTTGGACACAGTTAGCCCCGCCCAAATATACACTGTAGAGCGTATCTGTGTCTGGCCTCTTTTTCAGTGCCATTGGTTCTGTAATTACTTTAACATTCATTTCAAGGGTACAAGTCTGTTACTTCAAACAAAATAACTACAATCCTATGAAACATTTAAAATGACATTAAACAGAGCTTTCTGGCATGTTTTCTTGTTTTGACTCTCCGATTGGTGAAATTTTCTGTACAGCATCATGGGTAATATAGTTTTTCACCACAAATTGCTCTAATGTTTCAGGCTAGACAAGATGCTTAAACATACAAACAGTGATGAAATATGTATTATCTGAGAAACAAAACTGGAATTGTTCCATAAACTTGTTATGAATAGCTATTCAGTATATTTGTATTTACTTTAAGCTATAATAAAAAGTAGAATAGGAACATAAGCAAAACTACATTAAGGCAGACAGGCTGGTTGCCACACAGGGAAGTCATCACACAAGCTATATCACGGTTGTTACATTTTCAGAGATTGAATACATTTTCAGATTTTTCTTTACTTGTTTTAAGCATAAACTTCACTACATAATTCATTTCCATTGCTGTGCTGAATTGTATTTCATCAGCAGAGGAAAAAAAAAACAAAAAAAAACATCAGCTGTCCTTTGTGTGTATGTTTAATGTGTCAATGCTCTTTTTATATTCCGTCTCAGGCCTTCAAATTACTCAGACTTCAGGCTTACAGGAGGTTATTAATTACCCGTGACATACCACACACACACACACACACACATGCTTTCTGCATTGCCCTCCTCCCACATAAGAACTTTCCCATCAAACTCACAGCTGACATGTAGGGTTGGCTCAATGAGTCCATATTTAGGAAGCCCATTGTAATGAAGTCACTGAAAACAGATCATTTGTCTGGCGTGACAGGCCCCTTTCAGTGAGATGCTGGTGCTTTGTTACCAAAAGATGGAAGAAAAAAGACTTGAAGCAGGAGGAAGATAACGTCTGTGCATACGTTCCTCGCCAGGCTCTTTTAACAGAAGTGATAGCCTTTTCTGTCAGAGCAAGAGAAGAAACTTCAGAGCTTCTTTACCACACCTCCGTTTGCACACACCCCCACAAACAATATCTGACACATACCGAATTACACAAAAGAAAGAAATTTCATTATGTTGCTATTCCCATCCCTGTCACATCACATGCTAAACGGAGAGCTGCATCTTTAGCCAAGCTGAAGAATTATAGCGCATCTTTAGAACGTGAATTCATTGATTGAGTGTCTCAAATCTCAAGTCGTTTCTAAGTCACAAACTGCTCACATAGAAGTCCCAAACCAACCAGCTTTCTGGTGGTCAACACAGAACATTCATCAGCAAGATCTGCATAAGAAATTTTTAGAACTCATGCTAATTCCAGACTAGATTTCACCTGCAAATTTTCGGCAAGCAAAGTCAACACACCTTTATACTAGGGCTGTGCAAAAAATCGAATGCGATTTTCATGCACATCTCATCAGTAAAGACGCTCCTGTAATTAGAAGTATATGTCCAGGTTTTCACAACAAATTTCCAGGAGGTTCCCCGATAAAAAAATAGCTTTCCGGGGTTAAAATTTAAGTTTTATGGCATGGTTGCCTTGGTAAAATTCGCATTTTAGGGGCTAAATATCACGTTATTGTTTTGTCGCTTCGACCCGCGGACATGAAAAACAACCACAGACTTGGCAACACTGGTTGGCATTTACTACACAGAGCCGTAATCCACTGACAGTCTACACAATATCGATTTTAAAATCGGTAGCGATTCTTTGTCGATTTTGAAAGCAAATTTGTGTTAGTTGTCGGTAGACTACGGCTCTGTGTAGTAACTGCCGCTCCACCTGAACCAGTGTTGCCAAGTCTGCGGTTGTTTTTCATGTCCGAGGATTGAAGCAACCCCAATACCAATAACGTGATATTTAGCCCCTAAAATGCGAATTTTACCAAGACAACCATGCCAAAAAAGATAAAAATACGTATATTTTAACCCCGGGAAGCAAATTTTTTTTTATCTGGGAACCTACTGGAATCGCGATTAGTTTTGGAATAGTTTTCAGAAGCAACAGTGCAGGATTTGTTGTGAAAACCTGGCAACCCTGATCTGAACACACGTGCTGGAGATATACTTCTAATTAAAGGAGCGTCTTTACTGATGAGATGTGCATGAAAATCGCATTCGATTTTTTGCAAAGCACTACTTTATACTGTGTCTTAACCAGATGTGATACAATGGCGCAAAATGTGTGAAGTATTTGTCCTAACCAGCCACAACAACAATATAAGTGACAGGTATTCTATATAAATATCTATCTATATAATTCATAATATAATTTTGCATTATTGTAATCGAAATAACGAAAATGACTATAATGATCAGTTATTAAATATAAATTAAATGAAACAAGAGTGTTCAAAATGTGACCTCTATGTGAAGTGTTTCATGACAAAGATGTATTTTGATATTAAAAGTGTGATGTAGCTGTGCGTTTGCAAAGTCCATGTGCTTTTCTGCTTTGATTTGATGTGTGATTGATTCTTATTGTGTCTTGCAACCTTGTCACATCTGATGTGTATAGACAAATTGATGTTTGCTTTTTTATTTGATGTGTTATATTCATTGCATTGTCCTTTTCAACTGCTGGAATACAACATGGTTGTGATGGTGTTTGACTGGTCGTCAGAAAGGGATAAAAGTAGCTCAAGAGATGTTCAGAGACGTAAGTGTGTGAGGTTTGAGACAATAATGGGAGACCCCAATGAATATGCCAAGCTCTGAGTCTCCAATCCATGGAGGAAGGAGTCAACCACAGTAATCCCAGGTTCTGAGTTTCCAGCTGCATGTTCCAGATTCCAAGGATCCTTCAATATTCCCCAAGCACGTCATGTTTAAGGCTGTTGAAATGAAATCTTGCTCCTTTCTAACAGCAACATAAAGCACAACAAGAGGAAGAAATCACCTCCACTGGATGGATCGTTCAAGTCTGAGGAGCATGAATATCACATACCAATCCTCTTTGCACAGTGATTGCATTGAGATATTACTAATCTATCAAATGTTTAAACTAATATGGTGGGTGCATTCATTATTTTATAAATCGCCCAGAGTAAAATTTAGTTGCATATGCGAATGATTTACTCGCAATGTAGAGGGCTGATCTCACAAAATTCTTGGAACAGAAGATACATTTTTTTAAATCATTCTTCTATTACAAAAAAAAAAAAAACATCGGTTGGTGGTATGAGTTGAAATGATGTGTCATCTGATTAACCCACAAACATCAGTTACATGATCAACATCAGTATTTTTTTTTTTACTTTTTGTGATGATCATAGTTTCAAGTTTTCCTAAACTAAATGGCAAACCAAAAATTATGGTGAGTAAACCATAAATTGTGTATCAACACAACTGGAGCCAAAACAAGCCATCTGTATGTTTGTGAACATGTCTCAATAGGCCACTATTTTCTTCCATTCCACTGGGAAAAGAAAAAGGAGGAGAAAAAAACAAACAAACAGTAAATTTTGGAATGACACAAGAGTGAGTAAATAATGACATAATCATCTTCAGTTGAACTATTCCTTTAACAGTAGGAGGTGACAGAGCTGAGAAAAGCCGGCTAATGTTCTCAGTACACCAACAAAGCGGAAGCAAAGTCAAAGAGGCCAAGAGTCAGAGATTCAAGTGCTTTGTGTTTCCGGCGGTGCTTGCATAAGCAGCCCACACACACAAACACAGCTGAGAGTGAGGGCAGCCAACACTGGAGCGGGGTGCCAAACTGAATACATCAATAGAAAGAAGCTAATTTTATTGGTTTTCAAAGGCTGCTATGTGAAACCGCTTATTATTTTTGTATTTGACCCAAAAGACACAAAAGCAAGCCAAAAGTCTTCTTTACAAGTTGTAGAACAGTTTTATAACCTCACCGAAATGATTGCGGTCAGCAAATGGAGCCACGTGTGGCTTAGAGAGAGCTTACGAGAGGTTGATCTATCAGTTGGTGAAAGAAAGACGTCTGAATGAGTGTGGGTTGGATGAGTGTCCCTCCCCACTTCCTCAGCATGCTGGCTGAAATGAATCGGTCCGCAGCCACGCTCAACCTGTCTGTCACGCTGACATGGATCAGTGCATTTGGACCATGATGGGGGTCAGCGGGTAAATAAAGCACGAGCGAGTGAATGAATGGTACAGAAATTAGTTTCTCTGTGACATCGTGGCTCTGAAAGATGGGATGAGATGGACTTATCGCAGGTGAGGTGGATTTATCGCAGGTTTTAATGGAGGACCCTTTAACCTGGAGATGCATGCAAGAAAAAAAAAAAAAACTGAGAATATTCACAGAGCTGTGGAAGAAGTTCTTTCTTTTGCCAAGCAGGGATGGTTTAAAAAGAGTTTTCTGAATACATTTCAACACAAGAGTCAAATCAAAGGATTTCAACTACATTCAACAAATGAGATTTTCAGCTTGTTTAATCTACTTAATTAAAATTATGTATTAGTCATTTTTTTGTCATTCTTACATATTTTGTCAGTGTAATTCCATTGTGTGTAATTAACTTGAAGTTGGGAAACAGAAATGTACTAAACCCATATTAATAATTTTTGGGGACTAACTAGATTTCTAGATGTGAAAATTGCCAAAATTAATGTGCTAGTTTATGTGAGGAAGAGGAAAAAAGAAAGAGTGTTCTATGTTTGGATCCATAAGAGATCTTGTAATGTTTAATACTTAATTCCAACGTGTAGAAGCACTGTCCACATATGCATACGGTTCATTTAGTGTACTCATGAACCATAAATGTATTTGATAATGAAATGAACAATATACACCAGTTATGTATGGATTTTAAATTGTAACGATTACCAATTGTAATCATTAGTTCACCCAACTATGTTGGGTTGTCTGTCACGTTAGACTGCTGGAAGGAACAGCCATGGATAAATAAAACTGTCTTTTACATTCATACTCCTCTCTTCAGATCCCAGTTACTTAGCTGAACATCTTCCTTCAATTTTAAAATAAATTTAACTTAACGAGACAATCCATAACTGGTAGTTTTGCGTGTATGTGTCATTCAAGGTTTGACTTCCCTTTTGCATCACTACCATTCAATCGAGTCAAAACGCATTGCAACAAGTTTGATTAAATTTTAATGTCTCATAACTGATCTAGTGTAAATTTGCCCAAGAAAAAAAAAGTGATTCAACAGCTATGGCGCAGAGGATAATAAGTTAAATTACAGTTTATTCCTCACAAAATGCTACATTTGGGTTCAGAATGATTGGACTATAATGAAGAAACAAAAACAAATGGTAACATCTTCAATTAACTCTTTTTATTATTAGTTTGAAAATAGCTAAATAGTGTATATTAATCATACAAACCAACTGATTTACCACTCTTTACAGTGTACAGACTATTTGTATTTACTGATTAACTTATTGAATGATTGCTCTTTTTGTCCAAGTCCAGCCAATACAATCTGCTAAATATCTTCTTTTATGTTCCAAATAATAAAGAACCTCATACAGGTTTGGATAGATACGAGGGCGAGGGATTAAATGGTGACAAAACTTTCATTATTTTAAATAACTATATCTATAATACCTCAAAGGTACAAGGAATCACTCGTGGCATGCTAATTACAGTGATACTACATTGTAATAGAAATATCTTAAACCAAAAGGGTTCTTTTCACCCTGGATTCAATGAGGCACGTGACTAACATTTTACAGCCAAGTTTCCAATGCAGAGCTAAAATGAAGTACCACAGCCAGTTCCAAAATCAATTAAGCCCCAATAAGACTGGAGAAGTGGAGAAAATGTGACAGTGATCTGTTGATGTTTGTGTGTTTATGTGTGTGGGCTGATAGGCGGACCGCAACAGGCGCTCAATATTCATCACCTCTGGCAGTTCCGTGACGGCCAGCATAACGAACGAATGGACTTGTGGGTAATATAATCATCCAATTAGAGATGATAATCTCACCAGCCAATCAGGGAATGTGCTGGGCTCCCCCGAGGCCTCCAGTTGGCTGTAATAAATTTAGGGCCATTCAGATTGTGTTAAGCCCCTCTACAGTGCAACAATGCATCAGCCTGTCACTGTCTCAAGGCGGCAAACAAGGTCTCTCTAACAAAAACCGGCTATCACTCACACAAAACAAAGAACACTCCCTGCTGCCAAATCAACCAACCTGCAACTACATAGCTGTGGGGAAACAAATGCTTCAGTACAGAACATCTGATTAATGTCATTTCATTACAAATGCACAGAAATTGATTTGGAAGGGCAAAAATGTAGGATTATTTCTTGCAGACAGACAGACAGACAGACAGACAGACAGATAGACAGATAGATAGACAGATAGATAGATAGATAGATAGATAGATAGATAGATAGATAGATAGATAGATAGATAGATAGATAGATAGATAGATAGATAGATATAATAAAATAATAATACAAAACAGAATCACTGAGTTGGAAACAAAGCCATTTGACTTTCAACTGTCAATCCTTGATAATGCAACTGAAGTAAACAATCAACTATGGGTGGCAAGGCACTGTCAAAAGATCTCTGGGATAAAGTTGTGGACAGGCACAGGTCAGCAGACTGATAAAAAAAAAAAAAGGTATATTAAGAAGAAGTTGAAGTTTGGTACATCACATGGATGTTACTCCAAACTGGAAAAAGAGCCAGGAGGAAACTGGTCAGAGAGGCTTCCAATATGCCTTCAGCAACTTTGAATTTATGACAAATTTTTGCATGTGATAACAATATCACAAATTCTCCAAAAATGTGGATTGTATGGGAGGGTTGCAAGAAAAAAAAAAGTCACTCCTCAAGAAAGCCCTCAAGGAGTCACGTCTAAACTTTGCCAAAACACACCTTGAAGATTCTATTTGGCCTCAACACCAAACAATATGTTTGTCTGAAATCCAATACAGCTCATCATCTAAATAACAGCATTCCTCCAGTAAAGCATGGAGGTCGTAATATCCTGTTATGAGGCGTTTCTCTGCAGCAGGGACTGAAGCACTTGTCAGGATAGAAGGAAAAATAAATGGGGCAAAATACCTTCAAATTCTTGAGGAAAATCTGCTGCCCTTTGCCAAAAAGACGTCAATGGGAAGAATGTTTACCTTCCAACATGACAATGACCCAAAGCCCACAGCAAAACTCATTACACAGTGGTTGAAAAACAAAAAGGTGAATGTCCTTGCATGGCCTAATCAGAACCCAGACGTAAACCCCATTGAAAAATGTCTATTTTAAAGAGGGGGGGAATCTTTTCTATACCCACTGTAGATAGATAAATGTAAATGAGGTGTATTTGACTGAAATTTCAGCTAAATCTTACATGAAACACCTGTCAGACCAGCATATAGAAATGAAATGAACAGGATGATACTCTCCTATAATCTCTACTGCATCCATCTCCCCTCCCCCAGTAATCCACCTTGTTGCCCGTCTCATCCCTCTATCCTGAGGGAAGGAGAGGAGCGATTGTCTGAGAGATTTTAAGATTTGATCCGATCTGCTGCTCAGTCGAGTGAATTCATCTTTAAAGAATCTAGGGCTAGAAAAATCAATGCTCACTATCAATGCACACACACACACACATACACATATACAGACAACCAGATAAAGTTGTCAGGCTTTGTTTCTTTCCCCCATTTAATGATAATAAAAAAAAAATCAGGGTTAGGAGTATGTTAAATATTTGTGTCAAATTAACTATACTTCTCACTTGAAGAATTTAATTTTTTTTTCTGACAGTCGACTCTTTCACATTTGCTATTGGTACTTTGTTAAACCCAACCTGTTACTAATCAGTCTTGTGTCCAATGCTCTGACATGCAGCAATTTTGATGTTCAGTGACCCAAGTTTGAATTTGGAATTCAGAAATCGTCCTCTTTGATCCCACCCCATATTACAAGATGTCCAACTACATAACAGCAACGTCATCTTTTGTATATGATCGATCAGGAATCAAAAATATAATACAATTATTAATGCCAGTTCACTTACCTTTGTGTTGTTATTTTCCCTCCAATTAAGTTAATGTGCAAGTTGTATATTAAACTCAGCCCTTATTCCCAAATAAATGTGTAAAACATCAATAAGGCTACTTGCATTTGCTGTGAGCTATCAATATGTAAGAATCAATATGTGAATTAATTACTTGTAAGTTAATAGCATTAATTAGTAGTTTATTTACACATTGATTCAGGTCACAGTTGAAGCAATAGCATCTAAAGACTTCAGAGCATGCACATAATTTCTATGCACAGTCCTCTCAAAAACGAATATTCCGTCATGATTTAGTCACTTTTAGGTTGTTCCAAACCTGTATTACTTCATTTTGTACAGTCAAGGTCATTTTTTCCTACGCAATTACACTGAATGTGCTCTCAAGCTCCCACAAAAAGGAAGCAAAATTACTATAAACAGTATCATAAAAGTGGCCCAAATGACTTGTCTGTTATATTCCAAGACTTCTGAAGCCATACAATAGCTGTAGGAGAAAAATACCAATATTTAAGCCAAGTAATAGATTTGTGTGAAGAACACATCAAATTTCAAGTCATTATTTATGGATAATCTTCCCCTCCAGTGACTCCAAAGTCTGAGTTCAAGAAGTGAATCATAAGTGAAAGAATCATTCAGATTCAGGTTTTGCACATTGGATAAACTGAATCAAAGACCGTCAAGATTTTCTGTAAATAACAATTTTTTTTTTTTTGGGGGGGGGGGGGGGGGGTATGAAAAGTCAATCTCATGAGAAAACGTGACTATTTTTGAGGTCGAGATTTTGTATGAATTTGTACAATGTGATTCAAATGGAAATGTGATTTTTAGGTGGAGGCTGGAGGCATTAGGTTCAACAGTTGGCGGCGGCATCAATATGTGAGAATCAATATGTGAATTAAATTACTTGTAAGTTAACAACATTAATTAGTAGTTTATTTAGGCATAGATTCAGGTCACAGTAGAGGCAATGGCAACTGAAGGCTTCAGAGCATGCACAGTCCTCTCAAAATGAATATTCCGTCATGATTTAGTTGCTTTTAAGTTGTTCCAAACCTATGTTACAAGGCAATTTTTTCCCTCATGCAGTTACACTTAATAAGGACTGCTGGGCGGAGGGGGACATTAGAATCACCCCCTAAACTGTTGGTGGGGCGTGGATTTCTTAGAGTCTATTTCTTATGATTCTTATGCTTATGATTTTGAGATTGAATGAGATCAAATTTGTCAAAACAAAATAAAAGTGTGTTGGAAATGCAGCAGACGAAAAATACTATAATGGCATACTTTTTTCCAACCCACGCAAGTAAATAATATCTGTTAATTTACTTGTGAATGTTGCATGAGCAAGAAACAATGGGACGGAGCTTGTATGTCAGTTCCTCCCTCCTTCCACCATTATTTAATTCTCTTGTTGTCTCTCAGTCTATTTTCTGTCTCCTCTTCACCTTTGAGGGAGCATTCATGTTCTCATGACAGTTGGACTGAAGGCAAGCATCATTCTCTCAGGCTGACGGGATGAGGCGAGATCGAGGCCCCCACTGGCCGTGTTTGGATCTCTGAGGAAAATCTCATTTAACTCTCCTCGTCTTCCTCCGCTCGGAACACCGGTGTCACCAGGCCGATGCAATGTGACCAGGATACCAACAGGACGACTCATTAGTCAACCCTGGCACCGACAGCCACACACACACATAAATGTGCTCCGTGGTTCAGGATTTAATTAAAAAGAGTTTGAGCACTGTGGGCGATTCTCATCATGACATCCTCTCCTCACCTCTGAGGTTAATATCGGTCTAATGCACTCTGCTCAGACACACGCATGCACCATATTACACATACAGGGATGTGTGTCGCACAGAGATGCATGGCGCTCTTAAAAACAAACAGCAAAAATTGCAGTAATTTGATAGTCTAAAAATGTTGGTTTCCTGCACCCCTAGAGCCATATCTCAATACTCCTACAGGGTGAAAGCTGAAGAATTGAACTTACATACCATCTCTGAAGTTATTACAAACCTGTCTGACTTTCTTTCTTCAGGGGAGCACAAAACAAGACATTTAGTAGAATGTCTGAGCTGCTCATTTCCATACAGTGAAAGTGATTGGAAGAAAAAAGTTAATCCTACACAGTTTTATTTTCTGCTTTATTTTAGGAACAACATTTCTATTTTCTATTCCTTCCTTCTTATACGTGTGTGTGCAAAATACACACAATGGCTTGAGCTACAAGAAACTAATGAAGATGCCACTATACGTGACAACCACCAATTAATTCTGTCAGGTTTCATGGCATATGGTGTGTGCGTGTTCGTGTGTGTGTGCGCGCACACACTCTATAGTTGCAGGAATGTATCCAGTGCTGTAATTAAGAATATGGGAGTGTTTTTAGTGCACACAATCATAGTGTACATGTATGTTAAGCAGTAATTGTAAGTCTAAGTGGAACGGTCTAATTAATAGCCAATCTTGAACAGCAGCACACGTTTAAACAACACACACCAAAACCACTACTATAACACGAGTCTTCAAAAAAAATAAAAAAATAAAAATCACCCCGTAATCACAATCATAGCAAACAATTGGTGAAATGCACTTATATATTTGGTGTGATATATATTTCAAATTAATAATGCTTCTGGAAAATTATCTGTTTTGATTATTTTAATTGAAACAATGTTATAGTTAGGAATGATTAACCTTAGAGAGATTGTTTCAACTATTTCCAGTCTATATAATGAAAGTCAATGGGATCCAAACTTGGGATCAAACAGCTGAAAGGTTGTTCAGAATATCTTGGTAGGTTAAACTATCTGGTTTGAGCAAGCACTTCTAAAATTAAAAACTGTTTCATAAGATAAATAAATAAAGGATTGCATTTAAACTGAGTAAAAAGGTGGTCAGATTAGAGTTTAAGCAAAGAAAATTATTCAAGACCCTGGAACAAATTTGGGGAACAGGTTATGAAGTCACACTCCAGGGCTTTTGCTTTGAATAAATAATAAATTATGAATAATAATTAATTAAAAATGCTAAAATACACTATCTGCAATGCAAACCATGCAGCTTCTCTCTTTTTTTTTTTAATCAAACTTTGTATTCTTTTATACTTGAGTATAAAAGATTGTATAAAAGATTGAAACCACCAAAAGGAATTTCCTCCATATCTGATTTATAGCAAAATTTGTATTATATGTATATATGTATTATGTAAAACGTTATTTGAACTCACAGGTCACCAATTTGAACTTTAGTATCAGCAAACTTTAGTGTGCAGTGAGAGATGAGTGCATTGTATGAGCATGAATAGCAGTGAATGGAACAAAGTCTGGTGTGAGCATTTAGAAGCTTTCAGTATTTCAGTAAGTAAAGCTCTTTTCAACTTTCATTTTACACTTGCATGCCAAGATTCTTGACTCACTGTACTGAAAAGGTTTCGTAGATCACCGGCCACGTACACTATTCAACAACTTCATAATGGAGATATCTAATTAGCCAATTACATGGCTGCTTATGAAAGAAATTTATATAGATACGGTCAAGACAATCTGCTGAAGTTCAAACTGAGCATGAGAACAGGGAAGATATGTGATTTAAGCGACTTTGAATGTGGCATGCATGTTAGTGCCAGTCGAGCTGGTCTGAGTATTTCAAATCTGCTGATCTACTAGGATTTTCACACACAAGCATCGCTACGGGTTTACAGAGAATGGTCAGAAAAAGAGAAAATATCCAGTGAGTGGTAGCAACAGGGTCTACAAGGGTCCTGTTTTACAGTTCTCTAGTCAAATTACAACAAAACAGCTCATGTTGGATTTTGTCATGTTTTTAAGACACAGATCTTAATAAAGGAAAGCCTTGTATTAAGCTTGTACTTAATGAAATTGTCCAGCTATGACAGGATTATAAATATGAGGACCACAAAGGCCAAATCCCCTAATCATCCATCACAAGGAATAGAACCAAAGAATATAGTTCTGATGTGCAGAACAAGATTTTTGAGATTCACAAAATAAAAACTGGCTTTAAGAAAAGAGCTAAAGCATTGAAAAGTCCAGTTTCCAACATCAGGGCAATAATTAAGAAGTTCCAATCAGCTAAATATGTTACAAATGTGCCTGGAAGAGGAAGTGTGTGTATTTCTTAAGGACGCACGGCGAGGAGGAGAGTTTGAATGGCCAAAGACTCTCCAAGGGTCACAGCTGAAGAATAAACAAACAAACAGGCCCTACATGTTGTTCAGGAGTGTTTTAAGAAAAAAACTCCATCATATTCAGTTGTCAGACACAACTGGAACTTCAGATGGGACTGGCTTTGAGACAAAAAAAAAACAAGAGCAGCTTTTTGGCAGCAAACCTACCAGATTGGTGCAAACAGGGATAAAAAGTACACCATGACCACAGTTAAATATACTGCTTGATCCTTAATGTTGTAGGACATATTTTTTTGTTTTTGTTTTTTTTTTGCCGTAGGTCCTAAAAATCTTGTTCAGATACATGGCATCATGGATTATATTAAATGCCAATAGGCCAATAGACAATCCAGTTCCCTGAGCTGAACCCTTTAGAAAATGAATTGGGCGAACTTAAGTACAAAAATGTAGTTGGGAATCTGAAGGATCTGGAAAGATTCTGTGTGAAGGATTGACCTCTGATTTCTTGTAAGGTGTTCTCCTAACTCATCAGGCATTATAGGAGAAAACTCAGAACTGTTATTTTGGAGAAAGGACATTGCAACAATCGGGTGCCAATTATTATGGCCAATGTGAACTTAATATAAAAATTTCATAATGAGATTGCCCATTTTCCATTGTTTTACTCCAATGATAGTTTAGAATTTTCTGAATTTTCTGAACGAAAGATCAAAAGGATAAACAATGCAGGTTTATTTTCACAGCTGCCTTTGCTCATATTTACCAAGGGTGCCAATATTAGTGGAAGGCACTGTAACTACATTAGTTAACATGAATAAACATTTATAAATCTTAGTTAATGTCAATTTTAACATTTACCAACTCATTATTAGTTGTATCTTATTTAATGGAGCTGAGCTAACAATCTACTTTTATTAATTAATGCTTACATTATTCAGTTATGTACCAAATGTGTTGCTCATTTAGTTAAAGTTGGCTGACTAATGACTAATGTTAACGGATTATAAAGTGTACCGAATAGCTAATAAATCCAAACACAAAAAGCGGGTGTTAAATTACTAAATTTGTTTGTTTGTGCATTTATTTATTTAAGCAATGGGTATCTATATGTTCTTCATTTGTTATCCAATAATAATTCCGAAGAGTAAGTAAACGGTAAAGAACAAACCATTCTCAATCAGATCCATGGAAACAGTTGATATCAGACAAACACCTGCAATGAAGCATTTCTAAACATCTGCAAACATGGAGAGAAAATTCACAAAGTAAATAATTCCAGAAGAGTTTAACTTAATCATATTTAATTATGCACCAATAAAAAAACACACTATTTCAGAATGTACCGCTCAAAATAACAGTGTAATTTACTTCAACACATTTAGAAATACTTTCAATTAAACAAAAGTGTAAGCCAAATGATAAACAAGCAAAGAAAAGAGGGAACGTGAACTATGGCAGAGGAGGTGAAAGAAGGGTTTGTATGTGTGTGCCTGTCTTTCCGTACCCTACCACTCTGAGAGCGCTTTTGCTAATCCGTCTCGGCAGGATCCACTCTCTACTCACTTCCCATCCCACCAAAGGGCTAGAGACTGTGCTTTCTTTCAGAACGAGAGAGAGAGAGAGAGAGTGCACAGCGCCCACCAGAAACTGAAAGTAAAGGGAAAAGAAAGGGCCATCGATTGCTGTGGCTTTTCACGGGGCCCGAGGTACAGCCAGCCCAGTGTGATCTTTGTATTTGAGGGGGTGGGAAAGAAAAAGAACTAGGACTAGAACGAAATGGAGAGATGAGAGCTCTTAGCACCTTATATACACACACCAATAATCCTGGATATATTTTAATCTCACTTTATCTCTGTGATGGAGAGCCACTTTGATTGAGGTGGTGTTCATGAACGTAGAATCCTTTGGAAATCGACATGCCGGTCATCATAAGGTGAAGCCATACAAATAACAGAGTCCTTGTGTGTGCCAGGCGTGGGCTTTGTGTAAAACCATCAGATACTAGCAGTATCGCTGAAGAATCTTATTACACAATTGTTCCATTTAAAGTCAAACGCAAAATAGTAACCTGCTTTACTTTCGTAATGTCTTATTTCTTAATAAAACCAAAGATTGCTAGCCTTTAACATTATTATTAATTATTTAAAAAAAAATTTAACATACGTGCAGTTGCCTGGTTGGCGCAATTTGCGAATGCCCATCAAGAAGCTTTTTGGCCAGTATGGTGTAGTTATGGCATCTTCTACCAGCAGGACTAACTCTTTCATTTTAAATAACCACAACATGACCCCCCTACATTTTTGATCGATTGACCAATCAATCAATCAATCAATCAAATCAAACATCAGCCTAAACATCCTCATATTTGACAATTTGTCAATATTAACCAGTAGCTTTAATAGCTCTTAAGTTTAAGTTTATATTGTTGACTGAAACTTTTCACCCCAAAATTAGATTTCTGCCATCATTTACCCTCTCTTGTGTTCTGCTGAAAACAAAAGATGCTATCTTGAAGAATGTGTGTAACCAAACAGTTACCGTTCCCCATTGACTTCCATAGAATGTATAAATGCGACTGAAAATCATTTTGGTGAAATTCTTTCTACACAAAGCTAAATTTATGAAGAAACAATTTGGTTGGTTAGTAGGTATGTAGGTAAGTATTTTATTTTATTTATTTATTTTATTTAGGCTAATTTTAGGTTAAAAATGTAAATTCATAAAAATGGGGGGGGGGGGTTAAGTGTTAGTGTTAAAACACTTTTTCTTTGGAATAATCTGTGCTGATAATTCACATAAAGCACAATAAGCCAAATACTTAGAAAGCAAACAAGGACATTTCTAATTTTGTTTTTAGAGTATACTACATTCCCACATATGCAAAAAAAAAAAAAAAAAAAAAAAAAATCGTACAATTCTTCTTAATCAATGATCTCGCTTGCCTTTCCTTCAAACTGCATGTCAGCACCTGAAGTTTAACAATACCTTTCTCCGAGGTACACATTGCCAAAGAGATGCAGAAATGCATCGCCCCACCTTTCCCAAAAGCACCAGAAAGAGCTCAAACTAAATGTAACAAATGAAGAGAGGATCTTGGCATAATGAGAAAGAGAGAGTGCTGGGAGAAGGAGAGAGTGTGTTTTCGGAAAAAGCTTTTACAGCGAGCTAATGCAGCCTGGCTCTTCAGCCGCGCAGTCGGCTAAAACACCCGCCGCAAGGATTAACGCTCTCCCGGTCACCATAGCAACTCCTGACTGCCACAACAGCTCTCAGTACTTGTTTTTTTCTTCCTTCTCTTCTTTTTAACAACACGTTTTTTCCTGCGGAAATGAACAGGTGAATTTGAGAGGTTCTTAGGATGCCCAGCTTTCATAATGATTGACCTTTCGATAGCAGCGATCAGACATGATTTACTTTAATGGGAAAGAAAGCGGCAGGGGATGCAAGAGCAAAAGAGTGTGTGTTAGCTTAACGTTTATGGTGCAGATGAGGACACTGCTTTAGAAAAGGAAGTTGGTTATGTTCCTCAAAGATGTTGGTGGGGAGTACTTATTTAAATTAATAAACTGTCTGCATATAACTAGCTATTTAATAGTGTTTGATAGGGAAGAATGTGACTATGATGGTTGTACTAATTTTGCCCTGATGGATGATAAGACAGGGAAACATTCTATAGACTTTCACTAAAGCATGAACCAGAACCATATCTAGAATAAATCATAGATCCAGAATATATAAGAAACAACCAGCAATACTGAATTTAACACTGAAACCTGGAATTGAGTCCAGGGTTTAGGACCATATTTTCATGATCTTGGTCAGGAAAAATGTTAACTCTGTTTTGAATCAGATTTGACCGTCTTCTAGTTTCATCCTTGACTCTGATTTGAATGAGATGGTCATTCATTGGTCTAGGCTCATGAGGCAGTTTGCATTTTCCCTAGTTATTATTTCTCAATTATCCATAAATAATCTCAATTAATGTTCCAAAATTAACACAGCAATTACAAATGCAAACGTTTCATAAGTCAGTTATCTTTCCTAGACAGCAAGAAGATAAAATTGAGAACAAATGGTGATTTCTGCTTAATTCTTCTTCTCAGACAATTACAACTCTATTATTCCATGACATGGTTCTTGTACATTTTTTAAATAAGGGTTTTATGTTGTCTAAAAGATGGTGCATGAATGTAGCAGATGTAACATGTAGAAACAGCATTCTAAATGTGGGATTGATACACAGGCACACACATTGCTGACATTAACACAGGATGTTCATTAGCCTCCCCCTTTCCAATTACTCAAGGGACCTGTCTAGAAACAATTCCCCAACATGGTTTTCACTTCTCTGGATTCAATTCTGCTTCTCTGTGCTGATTTGCTGACCTCCATACTAACACACAAAGCCATTAAAGGCATGGAGGACATTTAAGAGGTTTCTCTACCACACAGCCACCATCCAGGCACAACAGGAGGGAGAGAAAGGCAGAAAGAATGAGGAAAATGGACAAGTGCTCTCCTACTGGATTTGAGTACCGCTGAGTGGCCATGTTTGCCATGTGGGCATCAAATCCTGTCAAAGTCTAAAAGCCTGACATACAAGAGAAGGAAAAAAGAAAAGAGAAAGAGAGAGAGAGACAGACTTTGTATTTTCTTGATGTTCCCTCTCATACATTATTATTCAGTAGAGATCTTCATTGGGTCTCTGGCACTTGACTCTTGAGTAACCTTGCAGTTTTTATTTTTAAAGGATTAGTTCATTTCCAGATTGAAAATTCGATGGTAGACCATTTACTCTGCCCCATGTCATTCAAGATGTTCATGTCTTTAATTCTTCAGTCGAAGAGAAACTAAGATTTTTGAGGAAAACAATTCAGGATTTTTCACCATATAGTGGACTTCAGTGATGCTCAGCGGGTAAAAGCTCCAAACTGCAGTTTCAGTGCAGCTTCAAAGTGTCACACACCTGGACTCATTTAATGTGTTTTTGCCCGTGACCCAGTTTCTGTCTTTCCGTGTTTGATTAGTTCCCAGGTGTGTCCATTCTCTTCCTCATGTGTTCCATGTCCCTGTTAATTTAGTTATTCCATCCACCTGTGTTTCCCCATTATCCTTTGTACTTAAGCCTTGTTCTTTCAGTTCTGTTTGGTCGGGTCTTCTCACTCATTTGCACTTGCTACTTACGTGTGTCTACCTCTGTGCTCCATGTTGGATATCCCCTGTGTTGGATATATTAAAAGCCTTATTCCGTTTATCCTCGACTCCGTATTCCTTCAGGCAGCGTAAAACCGTGACAGAAGACCCGACCTAAAGAAGAAAATAGAAAACTGCGTGTTTTTTCCCTCCGTTTTGTTTTTGTGTTTTCAAAGTCTTTTTGTTTCGTAGTGTTCTATGGATCCCCTCTATCGTCCCGAATTCCTCATCCTCCTGCTGAAGCAGGAAGGACGTTCTCTCGAGGACCATACCAGACAGTTTCTCCTATTAGCTAATGCCACCAGCTACCCGGACGGCGCGCTCTGCACCTTCTACAACACCAGCCTGAACTCCAAATGCAGAGCGTTGTCGTCCGAAGATGGTCTTCGAGAGGATTTCGCCGCATTCGTGGAGTGGACTCTGGCGAGAAATGGCTCATCTTTCACCATTTGCCGCATAGAGGACCTCGCCAGCCCCACTCCCGACCCAGAGACCAGCCAGCCACCAACTCGCTACACGGAGCCAGAGCCCACCGCAGCCGCAGAGCCCGAGCCATTCACCGACAGGGAACAGGATCTCGAGAGCGCGACTGACCAGGTGTGTGAGCCGGCAACACCGTGCATCGTGGGAGTCCTCGTGGAGATCGAGGGCGTGGAGGAAAGCCCTGCCCACACTCCTGCGACTGAGGGTGAGCTGTATACAGTCTCTGAAGGTCATATGGAGCAAGCTCTGGATCTGATGGACTGGTCTATGGAGGTAATCCCTAATTTTCCTGTTTCCCCGCTGGTTCCGTCCAGCCCTGATTCCCCTGTATACCCTCTCAGTCTCCCACTCCTACCTCCTCCAGTCATTTCCTCTGCTCCATTTCCGCTGGTTCTGCCCAGCCCTGAGTTTTCTGTTTCTCCGCTGGTTACGCCCAGCCCTGAGTTTTCTGTTTCTCCGCTGGTTACGCCCAGCCCTGAGTTTTCTGTTTCTCCGCTGGTTCCGCCCAGCCCTGAGTTTCCTGTATCTCCGCTGGCTCCGCCCAGCTCTGAATCTTCTGTTTCTCCGCTGGTTCCGCCCAGCCCTGAGTTTTCTGTTTCTCCGCTGGTTCCGCCCAGCTCTGAATCTTCTGTGTCTCCGCTGGTTCCGCCCAGCTCTGAATCTTCTGTGTCTCCGCTGGTTCCGCCCAGTCCTGAATCTTCTGTGTCTCCGCTGGTTCCGCCCAGCTCTGAATCTTCTGTGTCTCCGCTGGTTCCGCCCAGCTCTGAATCTTCTGTGTCTCCGCTGGTTCCGCCCAGCTCTGAATCTTCTGTCTCTCCGCTGGTTCCGCCCAGCTCTGAATCTTCTGTGTCTCCGCTGGTTCCCCCCAGCCATGAATCTTCTGTGTCTCCGCTGGTTCCGCCCAGCCATGATTTTTCTGTTTCTCCGCTGGTTCCACCCAGCCCTGAATCATCTGTGTCTCCGCTGGTTCCACCCAGCCCTGAATCTTCTGTGTCTCCTGTATTCCCTCCCAGCCTCCCTCTCCCGCCTCCTCCCAAACCTGCTGGTCCCTCTACTCCTCTTTCGCTGGTTCCGTCCAGTCCTGATCCTCCTGTCCTTCCTCCCATCCTTCTCCTCTCTCCTCCTCCTAGACCAGCCAGTTCCTCGCCATCCCTGCTGGTGCCAGTCAGTCCCGCAGCTCACCCTCAGTCCGCGCCATCGGGGCGCGGTGGTTCGCCGCTGGACTGCCAGTCTCCAGCTCCGCCTTGGCGTGTTAAGGCCCTGTCTCCGCCTCCAGCCTCCGAGCCCTGGACTCCTCCTCGGTCCTTCGACCCAGCGGCTCCGCCTTGGCTCTTAGCTCCCTCGTCTCCACCGTGGCCTGTCATCCCACCTGCTCCACCGGGCTCCCTCGTCCCTCCGGCTCCACCTTGGTCAGTCGTCGACCATCCGCCGCCTCGGGACTCCACTCCTCTGGTTCCACCTCGTCTTTCCATCCCTCCGGCTCTGTCAGGCTCCTCCTTCCCTCCGGTTCCACCTCCATCCTCGGTCGCTCCGGCTCCACAGCGGTCTGCCAGGACCCCGCCTCCGCCTTGGTCGCCTGAGCCTTCTGCTCCACCTAGGCCCTCCGGAACCTCGTCGTCACCCTGGCTCTGCGGCTGTGCTGCTCCATCTTGGGCTCCTCACCCACCGGTGCAGTCTCCGCCTGTCGGCCCCCTGGTGTCGTCGACCCTTCCTTCACCATGGCTCCTCCCGCCGTCGACTCCACCTTGGATCTCCGTCCTGGCTGGTCTCTGGTGGACCATCTGGCTCTTCCTGCTCCTGTCTCCTCCCTGGCTCCTTCCTCCGTCTCCTCCCTGGCTCCTCCTTCTGTGGTCCCTGTCTGCTGGCCCCCTCCTGGAAGTCCGTCCTCCACCGGAACCTCCTCCCAAGTTCCCACCTACGCCTCCCCCTGTTGTTTCTACGGTGCGAGGACGCACCTACCGGGAGGGGGGAGTACTGTCACACACCTGGACTCATTTAATGTGTTTTTGCCCGTGACCCAGTTTCTGTCTTTCCGTGTTTGATTAGTTCCCAGGTGTGTCCATTCTCTTCCTCATGTGTTCCATGTCCCTGTTAATTTAGTTATTCCATCCACCTGTGTTTCCCCATTATCCTTTGTACTTAAGCCTTGTTCTTTCAGTTCTGTTTGGTCGGGTCTTCTCACTCATTTGCACTTGCTACTTACGTGTGTCTACCTCTGTGCTCCATGTTGGATATCCCCTGTGTTGGATATATTAAAAGCCTTATTCCGTTTATCCTCGACTCCGTATTCCTTCAGGCAGCGTAAAACCGTGACACAAAGAGCTCTACCAAGTAAGAAATAAAGGTCCAATCTAGCAAAATTTTTATTTTCTAACATATAATTATAATAATTATACCTTTTAACCACAAAAGCTCATCTTGCACTAGCTCTGCAATGCATATGTGCAACTTCACACATTACTCAAAAAGTTGGTTGAATATATATGCATATATGTGTAACATTTTCTATATTTTTTATAATAATATTAATAATAATTATAATTCTAACACAATAATACATTTTGAATAATAAATCAACACAGAAGAGGAGATTCAAGGAGTCACAAGGAATAACCAGTGATTCAGAATCTATAGCAGGTAAGGCACTTAGCTTAGACAGTCCGGGTAATAGTCTCTTGCAGGTGGAGGGAACAAAAGAAGAAGACGGGTAGAGCAACACTACAATAAAGTAAGTAGTTGGGTGGCAATGCAATACAGTTCTTATTTTATAGTTCTTACTCATCTGGTATCAATCTGGTTATATCAAAACGTTTCATTGTTTCCTTTACTGAACTTCAAGAGTATGTTTGAAAACTCTGATATCAATGCTGATATCAGACAGCAGAAGTCGAAAAGTGTAGAGAGACATTGCAAAACATCAAAGTGATTGTTTTTAGGAACTGATTTGAATATCCTAGACTGAATGTAAACTAGAGTTTGAGTTTGCAAAAATCTTTCGTAAGCACAAAAGGGAATTGCTTGCGTTCTGTTTTTGGTTTTCACGCACACACACACACACTGAGCTCTTGGATTCATGATCCGTTGAGTCGGCTTGTGGATGCGTATGGCTTATAGATCTAACCCCGGCCATCGCCACCTCACCACGCTTCACTGAAGCATTTATCTCCCAAACTGCACTGGCTTTCACTTCTAAAGCACCTCCTCTAGCTCTCTCACTTTCTCCTTGGTCTTCACGAGTGTCCCTCTGTCCATTTCCTCTCCCTTTCCTCTCTAGGAGTCTCTCTCTGTTATCGGCTGTTGGAGTAGCTTCACTCGGTCACAGATAGTGGAAGCTGCGGTGGGCAATCTGCCAGACAGCCGGAGCTATCAGATACGCATCGAATCCTAATACATCATGATACATGGCATGTGTGTGTGTGCGTGCGTGCGTGCGTGTGTGTGTGCATGGAAATACGCTGGGAGAAAATGACAGCTAAAATTAAACACACTGAGACCCAAAGTGTTTGTGACTGAGCTAATATTAGAGGTGGCACCAAAAGAGGAAAATCACATGCAGGATAACTTTTCTATTCCTCTTGCTATCTGTCTATATTTGTGTGTGTGTGTGTGTGTGTGTGTGTGTGTGTGTGTGTGTGTGTGTGTGTGTGCACGTGTGTGTGTGGGTGTGTGTGTGTGGGTGTACGTGCAGTCCTTTCATTTTCACACTTCAGATTTAGTAAGAATGATGATAAGAGGCGAAGAGTCTAAAATGATTTCGCGTCTAAAATGGAAGAACCTGACAGGGAGAGGATACGTCTCTCTCTCAAAAGAGATCATGTCTTCCAAACAAATAATCATGATACATTACAGTCCAGCCTAATTTTACAACATTTTGCCACAAATTTCACCATGCAGAGATTTCATTTCAATGATATAAATTACTATAAGGAATATTTTTTTTCCGTAATGCTAGCAGATGCTTGTGTGAATTCTGAGGGAGATGAAATTTCAGTTAATTTCTCCATAACATCAAAGAAAGAAAGAACTTGCATATGAGAAAAATTCTGAAAAACTATGAATAAATCAACAAACAAACAAATTAATAAATAGGCACTAATAATAATAATAATAATAATAATACTGTAAAATCTTTTTAAAAGATTACAATTATTATATACAGTATATATATATTCTCCATATATATAATTTCTGAGATTCTTTTTAATATGCCATTTAAAAAGTAAGAATCTGTAAGCATCTATCGATTAAACATTACTAAAAAATGGGAGTTTTTCTCCATATAGTTGACTTCAACTTCAACTTCAACTAACCCTATCTTTACTTGCGCTCTTGAGTATTGGAATTGAACTTTGACGGCTGATGATGACGTAGTATGAGAACATAAAAACGCATACGTACGCTAGCTCACATCTGAACGCATATTAAATGGCATGTAAGAATTACACATGAGCTGTATATTTCATATGCTAATGAGACAGTCTATTAGTGACACAATCCAATATTATCTCCATTACTGACATGTTAAGCATCCCTCAAGAGAAGCTTATGATGGAGACACAATCACTACAGTAAATATTACCAATCTTACACATATTGTTATACATAATAATGTGCATTTCAAAACAACTATCTTTCATGCAGGGGCATAGCTAGTTGGGTGAAATGTGGCGATATGGGGCAATCACAACCAACTGGCTTAGTCCAGCCTTAAAAGATGCTCAGGACAGTTGACGGGACACTGCCGCAAATCATCATGAAAGCTTGTAATTTCCACGTGTTTTTTAAGCCTGACTAATTTAAACATTAAAAAGAGTTACAACAAAAATGTAAACACAAGATGCAGAAAAACTCAACTGAGTACTTGCGCCACCGTGTTCGGTGCACACGCAGAAATTGTCCTAAAGCTATTTTTACAAAATGATTTAAAAATTTGCCTAAACAGGTTTCCATTAAATGAAAAATTAACTATTATTTTTAAGCTTTTTTTCCATCTGGGGCCTGAAATGGAGGAATTTGGATCAATACTGCTAATTAAACAATATTTTGCTGAATGTGTTTTTGTGCTGGCACCTTGGCTGGTTTAGGTCTGTCATGCATAAATAAAGATGACAATAAAACTGCAAGTAGGTGGCAGCCAATCCCTTTTTTAATAAATGATTTATTAAATCATTCAAATCAAACGATTCGTTCAAAACGACTGAAACAAGTCAATGGACCGTTGATTCATTCAAAAACAGATTAATTCAAAGAATGAAACACCGCATTGCTATACACTGTTGTAGAAAATTATTAACATATGTATGTGCTGATATTCAGAAAAGTACATTGCACAATTAATATTCAAACATAAAAACTCATACGTTATTATTCTATCTTTCATTGCTTGAATTATAAGGTCATTCTGACTGTATTCCAATGGGTTTCATCGCGAAGTGAATGCTTCTGGACTCTCAAGATGTGTTTTTGTTTGTTTACTTGTCATATGTATTTTGTTGACATACTCGTCAGCTCTACTATCTAATCTTTAAATTCTAATCAAGGAAAAATTTTAACATTTATTAACTTTTTAAAGCATTTAAAATGTTGTGCTTTAACAAATTTGCTTGCTTCTGCTTATTTCAGCTTGTTACAGTACTGAGTTCTGATTGGCCAATCGCAGTTATTTAGTTCGTGAATTATCATAAGTAGGGAATTTTAACATTTAATTTGCACGATCAATTTGACATAATACACAACATTATTAATCTAAAGGAGAATGGTTGAAGGGATAGAGGTTTCACTGGGGGGGGGGGGGTGCTTTTTGACTTTTTTTTTCATCCCCCCCTCAATTACAGCCCTGGGTGTGGGACACTATAGTTAATTTATGTAAGTGATTATAGCTAAATAAAGCAAACTGTGACATATTATACCCCGATATTCTCCATACAGTGGACTACCAATAAAATAGATACAAAATTTGGGACCAAAAAATATTTAGACACCTTACCATGTTATAGTTAAGGTTGTTTTTTTATTTTTTATTTTTTTTATTGCAAATGTAACATTTTTACACCACAGAACAAAATTAAGCATTGCTTAGTAATTGGTCAAAGTATTGATAGTTGTGTAAAGATTGTCATACTAACAGTTGTCTGAATTTCTGATTGATTGTAATAAATTACATACCTTTCTAACAAAGTTATGTGACATTATCAAGATGAAATAGTTCTGACATAGTTTAACTCTGAGTTCTTGTCATGTTTTATTACCATTTTCTAATCTATAGCAAATAAACTGTGATAATGTGAGAAATGTTGAAGGTGTCTGAATACATTTTGGTTTGACTCAATATTTACTACTTGCTATGCAGTGCTATTTTACATTTGATTATTTGGTTTCTGTTTCTAGACACCTACAAACTTGAAAAACCATAAACATTGTGAAAATAGCACAAATAAATAAATAGAACAAACATAAAAAATTTAACAATTTCGAAAAGGGCCTACTAGTACAACCTGAACTGGGCCCCGCGAACCCCAGCTATGGCCCTGCTATCATGTGACCGGTAAAAAATATATTATTTACTTTAATGTTGCTCTAATGGCCCCAGTTTAAAATTGCATTTAATTTAAAAGAATCAATAAAATGAATTTATAGAACCTCAGAAATGTAAGGCTCTTAGTGTACTAATAATTACCTTTGTGCATATTCACACATTACTGAAGTATTTTCTTAGAGCGGTTTTAATTATGTCTCATACCGATGCAGATTTCCAGATAAACGGTCGGTTTTCGTCCTGGATGAAAATAATTTTCAGAAGCAATGAGAACTGTTAAGATGGGGGACAGAGGGGGTCTGAATCTTGCTGGTAATTATACGTCCGTTTTCAAATGTCACGATCTCCACATCCCGGCCAACGGGCTCTCATAACTGTAAATTGCTTTTGCAAACCATTTCATTTGCCCGCTCTCTCCTGATTCTCATTTCTGTAAATAAAATTTCATCTGTGACGTTAATAATCATGATGTTTGGGGGACCGAAAGCACTTCAACTGTCTTTTCACTTATTTAATCATCACCATCACAGGAGGAACATGGTGTTTGTGGCGTGTGCGCGAGTGAATGCGATCACAACGCATTTGATGAAGCTTAATGGGTCTGGCTAATTTTGTGCCAGCATTTCTGATTACCGATAACTTATGTTTTGTTGTTGTAGGCTGTTAAAGTTAATGGTGGTGATTATACAGTGTACAAGACACATATGTCATATCGACAATATTCCACCATATATTGTCTCAACTCGCCTAATAGACTTGTCTGAACAAACTATTTCATATTCAACAATGTTATTGATTTCCCAAGAGCTTGCAGGCTCCTACTGCACTTGCTGTGAGTATTGTTATACTGTTTGGTGACTTTATGCTGTTTTTGTTATGACTGTGATGCTAAGATCTTATCTTTTTGCTCAGTGAGGCTAATTGGTGTTGTCTTATTGAGGTCTATGTGCATTCATATATAACCTCTGCTCTCATAATTTTCTTCAGAAGCCCAGATGTCAGAGTTTGCATCATGTAAAACCACATTAAACCCTATGTTGTTTTTAATTGCCTATACCGGATACAAACTGCTAATGATGAGGTCCTAATAAGAATCAACAAGACTTTGTCATCTAAATGTGACAATTTAAAACAGTAATTTGTTGAACAAGACGTGTTCATTTGCTTTGAGAATAATAAATTAGCTGAACGAGATGTATTACATTAACAAGCAAGTTAAAACTTGCCAAGCTATGTAGTGTTATTGAGGATTTTATCTTTGAAACACAAATAAAACACAAATGCATTTATCTTTGAAACACACACACACACACAAAAAATTGTTTTCAAATGTGGACTTAATCTTCATGTCCCGATGAATGAAAGTCATATGGGTATAGAATGACGTAAATGATGAAAGAATATACATTTTTTGGAGGACTAAGCCTTTACGCCACTTATTAAGAGAGATTAAAAATCTCAATGCATCATTTTTGTATGTTCCCTGATTTTTAAACTTTTACGGTGTAATAGTGCAAGAGAAAATGCAAACACACTCATTAGCAAACACGCAAACAAACACTGCTGAAACTGGCTGAGAATGAGATGAGGGGGGCATGCTTGTGTGTTGCGATGTAGCTTGAGTCCTGATACGTCAGCGTGTGTGTGCAGTCGCAGTGATTAGTGAAGTGCTGATTAACTGATGAGATTTGTTTGTGTGTGTGTGAACAAGTAAAGGGTGATTGAATGAGCTCGGGATACCTAATTATGTTTCAGCCCACCAAAGGTACAATAGTGCCGGGCAGAAAAATAAAGTTTTCGAGAGTTTTTGAACCGTAAAATATTGGCAAACCAACATAATTATGCCCTGTCATAAGTCTCTCATATCAACCTCCTGTCAAGGCTTCTTAAAAGTTTTTAAGTGCTGACTCCTGCTACTATGCCTGAGGTGCATGAAATCCCAAATGAGCCGGTTATATTCCAAAAATGCTGCCAGAACCCCTGAAGAAAAACATTTTCTTTCTCTCTCTCTCTGTTATTTCATTTTTACCGTCTTAATCATCGGTACATATTTCACTTGGCCTCAAATTATTTCATTAGTAAGTCATGGCAACATATGTTTTTCCATTACCAAATTGAACTTCATTTAAATACATTTTATATATATGTGTGTGTGTGTGTTTGTGTGTGTGTGTGTGTTTGTGTGTGTGCGTGTGTGTGTGCGTGTGTCTGTGTGTGTGTGCCTGCGTGTGTGTGATTACACATTTATAGAAAGAGATTTTTGTTTTCAAGTATATCTTGAATGATGTATACAATGCTTAAAGCAAAGAAAACAATTAATTAGGGCTGCGCTATTAATCATTTTAATCGTGATCAAGATTTCTGCACAACAGCTATTAAGAATAATCATCTGTGATATTGGTCTGATGGTTATTTAAGCAGTTTATTATTATTTTTTTTTTTTACATTTCTGTCATCTTGCATTGATGACAAGTTTGACAGCAATGTTGCCAGATATCATCAGTTTGAATCATGCACCTAATCTGAGTTTAGCCATTCTAAATTAATACATTTACCAACCTTTGTTTTAATTACTCATTCCAACCTGACAACCGAGCGCACATGTATGTTAGAGTTTAGCAATCTTCATTGTGATATTCTGCTCAAAGTATAACACAGTATAACACTTTTTTTTTTTTGCAAATAATTTTTTACATATTATCTCATCACATTCAATAATGAATTACATTAATTTTTATAAATGACTCAGCATAATTTGACAATCTTTTATATCATGTTTACAACTGGATATTACTTTCGGTAATGTAATATTTATGTTGTAAAAAAGCTGTCAGATATTACATATTTAATTACCTACATCTTACCTTACATTCCATTACAAACTGAAGAGTGGTGCAATATTCATGTTGAAGAGTTGATAGTCTCGTAACTTGCGTTTATGTGATGATTATCATCATGATTATCATTTTTGAGCAAAATCATCATGCAGTCTTAATATTTATACACCACATTCAGATATCAAGCTAAAAGCACCACCAGTGATCTTAATGTCATCCATTGACAGTAATCCACTTGAATCCTGACACTGGCTTGTCAAATACTCCTCAAATCCACTCTACTTCTATCAGGGTCCAGGTGCCCTTTTAGTGTGTGGTTTATTCTGGCTCAAGCCTGACCGTGCACTTCAGTCATGTCTCCAGTCATGTCGGTGCTGCCCGGTTCCTTCAGCCTAGGTGGCCAGAGAAGGTGTGCTACTAATAAAGCTGCAGTAATCATAATTATAAATGCTGTTTTTGTAATTCTTTTTCGTTACTATTCCTTTAAAGTTGCCATAAATGTGTACACTGAGCCACCAACACTCATATTTCATGGATTTCTTAAGAAACCATGCACAGCTCCTGACATCTCACCATAATAGAAAACAACCATCTGGCTATCAACATTATCATAACTAAAGGTCTAAATCTGTATCATTATATTGATCAGTCATATGGAAATCATGTGTATGTTCTGAGCAAAGCAGTCTGATGCTTTGTAACTGATCAGTGTGAAGTCTGATTGAACTGAACATATCTTTTCATCCTGTGTACGTTTTGTGTCTTTCTTTTTCTGCTTTTCTTCAGCTTTCCTGTTCCCTCTCAATGTTCTGTCACCCTCAGGCCACCTTTCTTCAAATGACATGGAGCGAGTCATTTTGTCAGTTCTTTTGGTGTCTAGATGTCTCGTCCAAGGTTTCTACTTTGAGCATACGGTCAAGGTCCCTTAGAAATCTTCCCAATTCCTTTGAATTACCTGTTTT
The DNA here is from genome assembly GCF_003368295.1 of Carassius auratus. Taxonomy (NCBI): domain Eukaryota; kingdom Metazoa; phylum Chordata; class Actinopteri; order Cypriniformes; family Cyprinidae; genus Carassius; species Carassius auratus. Next base: position 16,792,670 of record NC_039271.1, read on the forward strand.
CAGACTCTTAGACCTAGACCTAGACACCTTTAGGAGCGCGTCAACAATGATGAAAAACATGCCACATTGCAGTAGGTACATGTTGTGCCACAATTTTGGTGGCAAAATATCTGTAAAAATACCCCGAAGACAAAATCTAATTTTATAATTAAGAATTATATAATTAATTTCAATTCATCCAATGAATTAACTGGAATATAATGTAATTAAATATTAGTTTAATTAACTTAAAGTGCTTATTACAATTTAATATCATAGTTATTACTATGTACTTAATATATACCACTCAACAAATGAAAGTTATCTAACAATTTATTATTTATAAATTGCAATAAAGCTGCAAAATAAGGAACATACTGCAAGAACAGCTTATAAATATAGAATAAACCACGCAAAGACTGCTAGAACGTAGAACGTCATTGTTAATTTCTCAAGTTAAAGCAACGCATCTCTTTAAAATGAAGACACATTGAGACAGAAGGAAAACATATCAGCTCTATGTGTGTGGGTGTGCTATTTATAACTTTATATTCTCCTGTGTAGAGAGACAGTGACGAATCGCCACCTCCTATTCAATACAGATCTATACGTCCTCATTCAATAACTGTTATCAACCAATCAGCTGCTCCCTCAGTGTCCACATGATCTACACTGTTAAAGCCTCCAAGCTACTATGAGACAAATTACATCTCATTTATGAAAAAGTAATGATTTCTGCTGCAAGTGATGCACTTTATGAGCTCGGCAGTGAAAAAACGTACACATCTGTTTGTTTGTTTGTTTTTTCCTCCCAGCAATCTCGACAATATCTAGAGCTCGGAAAAAGTCAATCCAATCCCACCCAAAGATAGGTCTCGTCAAGAGAGAGATAAAAATATCAGTTTGATCAATAGTGCAGCTATGTGAAAGCAGAACACTAACTCAGCTTTCCAGCCAAGACGGATGTGGGATATTCCTACTTGATATCTCTGACTCCTGAACATAAAGGCATTTTGTTTTCCGATGAAGACTACATTTGCATTTGTCCTCAAACATTTTTGTATGATGTATATGCACATACATGCAAATCCTGGGATGTGAATTTCCATGATGCAAATTGCACCAAAAAAAAAAATAAAATAAATATGTGCGTCCACTCCCAAAAAGCAAAGCAAATGACAAAGAGCCAGTTTCCCTATGCTCTCAAAGTACTTAACATTTGTATGCAAAATATGTTGGAATCAATCATTCAATCAGTCAATAGTTTTACATATCTCCATCATTTTTAATATAGGCTTATTTGCAATGTTTTATCGCTTTGCTTCGTAGACAGAGTCTGGAAGGGCATAACTGACAAGAGTTTTCTTTCTCGTGGGAGAGCGCTTGTCTGAAGTTTAAAATCATTGGTTACCCGTAAGCCAATTACATATCGTCGGCTCAGCCGCCTCGAACTTCTGTAGTAAACAAAGGTATGCTGCGAAAACAAAACCATCGAGCGAAACACCGGAGGGAACATGGCAGTTCACAATCACAATTATAGCCTTGCCAGACTTTGGCCTCCTCAGTTTCTCGCAAACAATCGGTAACAGTTGATAAATTTAAGTTTTCCCAAAACCTGTCGGGACTCTTCTTGTTCGGGCTTCAGTTGGGAAATGCCAGGAATATTCTCCACAACAGAGCTAATAGCATCCCGTTTCTCCGTGTCCATTTTCCCTTACCAAAACTAATCCTAAATTTGGCGTTTAGCATCTACATCGCGGCTCTCAGCCCGCCCTCTGTTCGTTGATTGACCGGCTGTTTTGGAGCCAGAGGAAAACTGGGAGATAGCTCGCTATCTCAGACTGAGTAGAGAAGCGAACAGAAATTGAGTGGAAGTACTTTTTTAAAATCCCTACTGGAAAAATTAATAATAAAAATGCTGCTGGAACCATAGCCACTGGAAAAAAATTGATGGGCGCCATTGAACATTTCCATAGTTATAAGCATTGTAAATATTGCAAAAATAATTATATTTTCATAAAAAAAGAAAAAAAAAAAAACTAATTATAATAATACAATTATGTTCATTTAAAATTAATATTTTGTTACTTTGGCATTATATTAGCCTATAGAAAAGTTGCTGAGGAGGTGATAGCAAACCATAATATATTTTTCTGTTCTGACCAACATAATCAATCTTTAAATATTTTTCCCTTTTCTGTGATGTTATAATATATATATATATATATATATATATATTGCAAAAAGTGAATGAATGAATGAACAATGTTTGTAGTTTCTATGAAGACTTCTGCTTCTGAGAACGGCATACATGTGGAAAAAGGTCCTGCTGAGTTGAATACCAGGTGGAATTCTGAGAAACTGGGTACTCTGTGTGGATCCCATGCCAACAATTTTATTCAAACTACATCCACAAATGCTTAGGGATGATCGGGCTCATCAGAAACGCTCTAACATGAGGTAAAAACCGCCTCCCATCCTTGGAGCCAGTCTCCAACACGCACAGGACCACTGCATCCTCCAATAACAGTGTCTGAATCCATAAAACTTATGCTGAGGGACACAATAAACTCTCTCATCAATAATGTATGACTCTCTTTCTCCACACATATCAATCATTATCCAGTCTACTTCCCCCTCACTCTTACAAACAACGGGTCGCACACACTCAACAAATATGCATTGCTGCAGAACAAGGAGAAATGAAATGTGAGAGCGTATTTGTGTTTCAATAAGATATGGCTGTTTGCCACTGGGCCCACAGCTCAATGCAGACAAACTTAAAGGGAGCCACCGACCTCATACAAACACACTCTATACATTTCCTACCGGAGTAATGTGGCAGGGGTCAGTAGTACATGACATCATCAGCATGCAACATATTCACGAGGATGTACAGATATTCACTGGAGGGATTATGAGTTCAAAACCATTTAATGTGTACTGCTGTGACAGCTTCTGTGCTATAAATACACTCTCTGGCAAATATATCAGGAATGATTTGCTAAGATGGACCACCTTAGGAACAATGTGAATTTAATGATGCATTTTACTAATTTATACTATAGATTTAGCATACACAGGATGATGCATTGTCCAATGTAGTATTAAATAAATGGGGGAGAGAAATCACTTAAATGCATAAGTCTAATGCATATCTAGGGCAATAGCTCCCTGGGGAAAACGTATACTACGACCTATTTTTTATATGTTATGTTATATGCAAAATTGAGTTTGATGTTATACTGCAAAGTTGTGTTTGTGGTTTCCACAAGTTTGGTTAATTTAACCTAAAAAAAAATAAATAATAATCACTGTCAAATAAATATATTATAAAGATAAATATTGTTCCTGATTGTGTGTGTGTATACATATACATATACATATACATATATATATATATATATATATATATATATATATATATATATATATATATATACAGCAATGTATTTAGATTGTCACTCTTGCTAGTGTATTATATAAAGTTTTATTATTATTATTATTATTATTATTATTATTATTATTATTATTATTATTCATTAAGATATTATTATTATTATAAAATAATTATATGCATATACTGTTACTTAATTATTTTTATTTTATTGTGATTATTATATTTACAATAAAGGAATCATTAAATTGCTCAAAAGCGACAGTGAAGATATTTATATAGTTATAGTAAAAAAAAAAACTATTTCGAACAAATGTGCTTTTTCAACTTTTCTATGCATCAAAGATTCCTGGAAAAAAAAAGTATCATGATTTCCACGCAAAAATATTAAGCAACAAATAATAAATTATATATATATATATATATATATATATATATATATATATATATATATATATATATATATATATATATATATATATATATATATATATATATATATATATTTTTTTTTTTTTTTTTTTTTTTTTAACACTAATAATAATAATAATAAGAGCCATAATTTATAATTGACTACCAATAATTATTGAGCACCAAATCAGCATTTTCAAATTATTTCTGAAGGATCCTGTGACAACCTGATTATTTATTTATTTATTTATTACAGATAATAAAATAATGATTAAAGGCGTAATGATATGCTTTCCAATTAATCTAATACATAAATGCATTTATTTGGTTAATGCATTTCTCTCCTTTGTTTTTTTACCTTGTAATTTTCATATTTTTCTCATTCTTAATAAAAGTTGGATTAGTGTACTGTATATCCTGTGGACTGGATCTCAGCTGTTTTATTATTATTATTATTACTTTCCCAACTGTACAGCCAGAGACTGTGCTTATTAAACACACCTTGCTTTCTCTCGCTCTTTCTCTCGCTTTCTAGGTCCCTTCTGCACACATGAATATTTAATTACACTCACAAAATTACACACCGCCAAATGAAAGTGAAAAGAGGCAGCAAGAAGGGTGAGCAAGAGCTGTGTGCCAGGGAACGGGACTCTAATATCTCTGGGTAAATAGTTATTAGCTGAACCAATCGTCTTTGAATCAATATTGACAAAGGCACTTGGGACTCATGAGCATGCATGCACACACACACACACACACACACACAAGCGCAAAATCAAAGGTCAGAAGTCACAGGTTGCACACTGTTTTGGAGTCAGAAACTAAAGTTATCTGTAGAGACCAGTTCAGAGATTAATATACTTATGTATATACGCGTTTGACATACGCTGTTTTTGGGCTCAAAAACTTTTTATTTATTTTATTTTTTAATGACTTTTTATTTGAATTATTTAATTTTGAACAACTTTCCAATTGTATTGCAATATTATTATTGCAGCTGTTACATTGATCATTTAATTTAATGATAATGCAAATTATTGATGAAAATTTTTTCCACCTACTGTGATCACTATATGGAATATAAATGTAATATTAAAATTAACACTATTAACTAAATATTATACCCATGAATTGAATTTCTTAAATGAAATTTAATCAAGACTGCATGTGTTTGATCAAAAATAAAAAAAACATATATATAAAATATATATATATATATATATATATATATATATATATATATATATATATATATATATATATATAATTCATTCTTGTGGTGGCAATTAAATTATTAAAAGTTAAATTATTCCAGTTTTCAATTTGATTTATTATCAATGTGGGAAACAGTTGTGCTACTTAATATAGGAAACTACAATACTTTTTTTTTTTTTTTTTTTGGTTTCTTTGATGAATAAAAGTTATGCACTTCTCCAAAATCTACCTCATTCTTATGTAAAATCTTAAACAAATTATACAAAATAACTTGTATTAAATTAGAAAATTAAATTAGACCTTAAAACGCAGCTCTCACAGGAAGTCAAACAATCCCAGAAGAATTCTACATTAACAAACAGAGCCTGCTTCCCTTCTAACAAGGAGTTTAACTAATAAATATAAAAATGCATAAAAAGAGTATTACAGCATTTACAATGGAAATGTTCGCCAATTAGAGCAGTGCTGGGAAGATTTGAGTTAATATTTGTGGCAGGCGACGATGTCTAAAGAGGGTCTGCGGCATGCGCGACGGAATTGAGCAAACGGAATTAGCATATGTAATTACCCTAAATCCTTGACAGTTTAATGTCTGAGATGAAAGCAAAAGTTAAAATGGAAAACAGCTCATTTGGAGCCTGGTTGGAAAAGTATTTGTGGGAATGTTGCATGTAAAAGATGTTGGATTTTAATTAGGGTGATTATGGCAGCATGTGCCAGTAAGAAAATTCCATTGATTGGTAAAGACAGGCCTATCTAAACACAAACAAACACACTTGTCAGAGTGTTGTTTGTTCAGATGACTGCAATCACCAACAGAGCACAGTGGTACTTTAATCTCGTAGAGCTTGTCAATAAAAGCTTAATTACAACATAATGAGGGGTCTTAACACGGGTCAATGACAAGTCAATACCATGCACAATATAAATTGACATCTTACACTGTGGAACACAGCAGTTTACGGCAGAAAATAGGCCTAAACCAGGAAATACATCAAACCACTGCTGGACTTCATTTTGAAGATTAAAATTGTGAGGTATTAAGTCAGAATGTCAAGTAGTGGTTAATTGGCTAATGTTTGTGATTGTTTGCTTGTAACCAAAATTAAATGTGAACGATGTCAATAGAAAAAAAAGTGTTGATATATAACTTTTATTAGAAGTCAGTGAAACTATTGCTATGCATTATTGTTACATTTACATTTAATCATTTAGCAGACGCTTTTATCCAAAGTGACTTACAAATGAGAACAATAGAAGCAGTCAGGTCAAAAAGAGAACAACAACAGTATACAAGTGCCATGACAAGTCTCAGTTAGTCTAGTATAGAACGCATAGCCATTTTTATTTTATTTATTTTTTTAAATGAAAAGACAAGAAAAGGAAAATTGCTAGAGTTAGTTGGTTAAGTGCAGGCGAAAAAGATGAGTCTTTAGATTTTTTTTGAAAATGAGTAAAGACTCAGCTGTACGAATTGAGATTGGGAGGTCATTCCACCAGCTGGGCACAGTCGAGGAAAAGGTCTGTGAGAATAATTTTGAACTTCTTTGGGATGGCACCACAAGGTGTAGTTCACTTGCAGAGCAAAAACTTCTGGAAGGCACATAAGATTTAACCAGTGAGTTTAGGTAAGTTGGTTCCGTGCCAGTGGTCGTCTTGTAGGCAAGCATCAGTACCTTGAATTTGATGCGAGCGGCTACTGGTAGCCAGTGTAACCTGATGAGGAGAGGAGTAACGTGAGCTTTTTTTGGATCATTGAAGACAACCCTCGCTGCTGCATTCTGGGTCAATTGCAGAGGCTTGACAGTACATGCAGGAAGGCCCGCCAGGAGAGCATTACAATTGTCCAGTCTGGAGAGAACAAGAGCTTGGACAAGAAGTTGGGTTGCTTGCTCTGACAGGAAGGGTCTAATCTTCCTAATGTTGTAGGACCGGGTCGTTGTAGCAATGTGGTCTGTGAAGCTTAACTGATGATCCATCACAACTCCTAGGTTTCTGGCTGTCTTCGAATGATTAATGGTTGATGAGCCCAGCTGTATAGAGAAGTTGTGATGAAGCAATGGGTTAGCTGGAATCACCAGAAGTTCTATCTTCGTAAGGTTAAGCTGAAGGTGATGGTCATTCATCCAGCTAGAAATGTCACTCAGACAGGCTGAAATGCGAGCAGCTACCGTCGGGTCATCTGGCTGGAAGGAGAAGTAGAGTTGGGTGTCATCAGCGTAGCAGTGATAAGAAAAGCCATGCTTCTGAATGACAGATCCTAATGATGTCATGTAGATGGAGAAGAGAAGTGGTCCAAGTACTGAGCCTTGAGGAACCCCAGTAGCAAGGTGGTGTGACTTTGAAACATCACCCCATCCAAGAGACAATGAAGGATCTGTCAGAGAGGTAGGACTTAACCCACAGGAGTGGAGTTCCAGAGATGCCCATCTTTCTGAGGGTGGACAGGAGAATCTGGTGATTAACAGTGTCAAAAGCCGCAGACAGGTCCAGTAAGATAAGTACCGAGGATTTTGAAGCTGCTCTTGCTAGTCGCAGGGCTTCAGTAACCAAAGCAGAGCAGTCTCAGTTGAGTGGCCACTTTTGAAGCCAGATTGGTTGCTGTCCAGGAGGTTGTTCTGTACAAGGAACATGGGAAGCTGGTTGAGCACAGCTTGCTCAAGTGTCTTTGCAATGAATGGAAGAAGGTAGTCACAGGACAGACAGTTCTCAAGGTAGTCTGTAGTTTTCAAGAAGCGCTGGATTTAGAGATGGTTTCTTGAGCAGTGGGCTTACCCGAGCCTGCTTGAATGCTGAGGGAAATGTTCCAGAGTGAAGAGAGGAGTTGATAATGTGAGTAAGCGAAGGTATAACTTAAGAAGAGATCGTTTGAAGGAGGCGAGTGGGGATTGGATCAAGTGGACAGGTAGTAGGATGATTGGACAGGAGAAGTTTGGAGACGTCTATCTCTGAGAGTGGGGAGAAGGAGGATAAAGAGTGTGCGTCAATCATTGTGAAGTTGTCCTCAGTCTGCGGTATGGAAGAATTGGTCACTGATGGATCTTGTCTCATTTGTGATGAAAACTGCAAAGTTGTCCACTGTAAGAGTCGATGGAGGAGGTGGTGGCGGCGGATTAAGAAGAGAAGAGAAAGTCTTGAAGAGTGTCCGAGCATCACAGCAGCTGTTAATTTTGTTGTGGTAGTAGGATGTTTTAGCCGTGAAGACATTTGCAGAGAAGGAAGGGAGGAGAGACTGATACACACTGAGGTCGGTAGAGTTTCTTGATTTCTGCCATTTCCTCTTTGTAGCCCTGAGTTTAGAGCAATTTTCACGGAGAACCTCGGACAGCCAGGGGGCGGATGGGGCAGTGCGTGCTGGTCTAGACAACAGTGGGCAAATTGTTATACTGTTTGGTGACTTTATGCTGTTTTTGTTATGACTGTGATGCTAAGATCTTATCTTTTTGCTCAGTGAGGCTAATTGGTGTTGTCTTATTGAGGTCTATGTGCATTCATATATAACCTCTGCTCTCATAATTTTCTTCAGAAGCCCAGATGTCAGAGTTTGCATCATGTAAAACCACATTAAACCCTATGTTGTTTTTAATTGCCTATACCGGATACAAACTGCTAATGATGAGGTCCTAATAAGAATCAACAAGACTTTGTCATCTAAATGTGACAATTTAAAACAGTAATTTGTTGAACAAGACGTGTTCATTTGCTTTGAGAATAATAAATTAGCTGAACGAGATGTATTACATTAACAAGCAAGTTAAAACTTGCCAAGCTATGTAGTGTTATTGAGGATTTTATCTTTGAAACACAAATAAAACACAAATGCATTTATCTTTGAAACACACACACACACACAAAAAATTGTTTTCAAATGTGGACTTAATCTTCATGTCCCGATGAATGAAAGTCATATGGGTATAGAATGACGTAAATGATGAAAGAATATACATTTTTTGGAGGACTAAGCCTTTACGCCACTTATTAAGAGAGATTAAAAATCTCAATGCATCATTTTTGTATGTTCCCTGATTTTTAAACTTTTACGGTGTAATAGTGCAAGAGAAAATGCAAACACACTCATTAGCAAACACGCAAACAAACACTGCTGAAACTGGCTGAGAATGAGATGAGGGGGGCATGCTTGTGTGTTGCGATGTAGCTTGAGTCCTGATACGTCAGCGTGTGTGTGCAGTCGCAGTGATTAGTGAAGTGCTGATTAACTGATGAGATTTGTTTGTGTGTGTGTGAACAAGTAAAGGGTGATTGAATGAGCTCGGGATACCTAATTATGTTTCAGCCCACCAAAGGTACAATAGTGCCGGGCAGAAAAATAAAGTTTTCGAGAGTTTTTGAACCGTAAAATATTGGCAAACCAACATAATTATGCCCTGTCATAAGTCTCTCATATCAACCTCCTGTCAAGGCTTCTTAAAAGTTTTTAAGTGCTGACTCCTGCTACTATGCCTGAGGTGCATGAAATCCCAAATGAGCCGGTTATATTCCAAAAATGCTGCCAGAACCCCTGAAGAAAAACATTTTCTTTCTCTCTCTCTCTGTTATTTCATTTTTACCGTCTTAATCATCGGTACATATTTCACTTGGCCTCAAATTATTTCATTAGTAAGTCATGGCAACATATGTTTTTCCATTACCAAATTGAACTTCATTTAAATACATTTTATATATATGTGTGTGTGTGTGTTTGTGTGTGTGTGTGTGTTTGTGTGTGTGCGTGTGTGTGTGCGTGTGTCTGTGTGTGTGTGCCTGCGTGTGTGTGATTACACATTTATAGAAAGAGATTTTTGTTTTCAAGTATATCTTGAATGATGTATACAATGCTTAAAGCAAAGAAAACAATTAATTAGGGCTGCGCTATTAATCATTTTAATCGTGATCAAGATTTCTGCACAACAGCTATTAAGAATAATCATCTGTGATATTGGTCTGATGGTTATTTAAGCAGTTTATTATTATTTTTTTTTTTTACATTTCTGTCATCTTGCATTGATGACAAGTTTGACAGCAATGTTGCCAGATATCATCAGTTTGAATCATGCACCTAATCTGAGTTTAGCCATTCTAAATTAATACATTTACCAACCTTTGTTTTAATTACTCATTCCAACCTGACAACCGAGCGCACATGTATGTTAGAGTTTAGCAATCTTCATTGTGATATTCTGCTCAAAGTATAACACAGTATAACACTTTTTTTTTTTTGCAAATAATTTTTTTACATATTATCTCATCACATTCAATAATGAATTACATTAATTTTTATAAATGACTCAGCATAATTTGACAATCTTTTATATCATGTTTACAACTGGATATTACTTTCGGTAATGTAATATTTATGTTGTAAAAAAGCTGTCAGATATTACATATTTAATTACCTACATCTTACCTTACATTCCATTACAAACTGAAGAGTGGTGCAATATTCATGTTGAAGAGTTGATAGTCTCGTAACTTGCGTTTATGTGATGATTATCATCATGATTATCATTTTTGAGCAAAATCATCATGCAGTCTTAATATTTATACACCACATTCAGATATCAAGCTAAAAGCACCACCAGTGATCTTAATGTCATCCATTGACAGTAATCCACTTGAATCCTGACACTGGCTTGTCAAATACTCCTCAAATCCACTCTACTTCTATCAGGGTCCAGGTGCCCTTTTAGTGTGTGGTTTATTCTGGCTCAAGCCTGACCGTGCACTTCAGTCATGTCTCCAGTCATGTCGGTGCTGCCCGGTTCCTTCAGCCTAGGTGGCCAGAGAAGGTGTGCTACTAATAAAGCTGCAGTAATCATAATTATAAATGCTGTTTTTGTAATTCTTTTTCGTTACTATTCCTTTAAAGTTGCCATAAATGTGTACACTGAGCCACCAACACTCATATTTCATGGATTTCTTAAGAAACCATGCACAGCTCCTGACATCTCACCATAATAGAAAACAACCATCTGGCTATCAACATTATCATAACTAAAGGTCTAAATCTGTATCATTATATTGATCAGTCATATGGAAATCATGTGTATGTTCTGAGCAAAGCAGTCTGATGCTTTGTAACTGATCAGTGTGAAGTCTGATTGAACTGAACATATCTTTTCATCCTGTGTACGTTTTGTGTCTTTCTTTTTCTGCTTTTCTTCAGCTTTCCTGTTCCCTCTCAATGTTCTGTCACCCTCAGGCCACCTTTCTTCAAATGACATGGAGCGAGTCATTTTGTCAGTTCTTTTGGTGTCTAGATGTCTCGTCCAAGGTTTCTACTTTGAGCATACGGTCAAGGTCCCTTAGAAATCTTCCCAATTCCTTTGAATTACCTGTTTTCAGACTCTTAGACCTAGACCTAGACACCTTTAGGAGCGCGTCAACAATGATGAAAAACATGCCACATTGCAGTAGGTACATGTTGTGCCACAATTTTGGTGGCAAAATATCTGTAAAAATACCCCGAAGACAAAATCTAATTTTATAATTAAGAATTATATAATTAATTTCAATTCATCCAATGAATTAACTGGAATATAATGTAATTAAATATTAGTTTAATTAACTTAAAGTGCTTATTACAATTTAATATCATAGTTATTACTATGTACTTAATATATACCACTCAACAAATGAAAGTTATCTAACAATTTATTATTTATAAATTGCAATAAAGCTGCAAAATAAGGAACATACTGCAAGAACAGCTTATAAATATAGAATAAACCACGCAAAGACTGCTAGAACGTAGAACGTCATTGTTAATTTCTCAAGTTAAAGCAACGCATCTCTTTAAAATGAAGACACATTGAGACAGAAGGAAAACATATCAGCTCTATGTGTGTGGGTGTGCTATTTATAACTTTATATTCTCCTGTGTAGAGAGACAGTGACGAATCGCCACCTCCTATTCAATACAGATCTATACGTCCTCATTCAATAACTGTTATCAACCAATCAGCTGCTCCCTCAGTGTCCACATGATCTACACTGTTAAAGCCTCCAAGCTACTATGAGACAAATTACATCTCATTTATGAAAAAGTAATGATTTCTGCTGCAAGTGATGCACTTTATGAGCTCGGCAGTGAAAAAACGTACACATCTGTTTGTTTGTTTGTTTTTTCCTCCCAGCAATCTCGACAATATCTAGAGCTCGGAAAAAGTCAATCCAATCCCACCCAAAGATAGGTCTCGTCAAGAGAGAGATAAAAATATCAGTTTGATCAATAGTGCAGCTATGTGAAAGCAGAACACTAACTCAGCTTTCCAGCCAAGACGGATGTGGGATATTCCTACTTGATATCTCTGACTCCTGAACATAAAGGCATTTTGTTTTCCGATGAAGACTACATTTGCATTTGTCCTCAAACATTTTTGTATGATGTATATGCACATACATGCAAATCCTGGGATGTGAATTTCCATGATGCAAATTGCACCAAAAAAAAAAATAAAATAAATATGTGCGTCCACTCCCAAAAAGCAAAGCAAATGACAAAGAGCCAGTTTCCCTATGCTCTCAAAGTACTTAACATTTGTATGCAAAATATGTTGGAATCAATCATTCAATCAGTCAATAGTTTTACATATCTCCATCATTTTTAATATAGGCTTATTTGCAATGTTTTATCGCTTTGCTTCGTAGACAGAGTCTGGAAGGGCATAACTGACAAGAGTTTTCTTTCTCGTGGGAGAGCGCTTGTCTGAAGTTTAAAATCATTGGTTACCCGTAAGCCAATTACATATCGTCGGCTCAGCCGCCTCGAACTTCTGTAGTAAACAAAGGTATGCTGCGAAAACAAAACCATCGAGCGAAACACCGGAGGGAACATGGCAGTTCACAATCACAATTATAGCCTTGCCAGACTTTGGCCTCCTCAGTTTCTCGCAAACAATCGGTAACAGTTGATAAATTTAAGTTTTCCCAAAACCTGTCGGGACTCTTCTTGTTCGGGCTTCAGTTGGGAAATGCCAGGAATATTCTCCACAACAGAGCTAATAGCATCCCGTTTCTCCGTGTCCATTTTCCCTTACCAAAACTAATCCTAAATTTGGCGTTTAGCATCTACATCGCGGCTCTCAGCCCGCCCTCTGTTCGTTGATTGACCGGCTGTTTTGGAGCCAGAGGAAAACTGGGAGATAGCTCGCTATCTCAGACTGAGTAGAGAAGCGAACAGAAATTGAGTGGAAGTACTTTTTTAAAATCCCTACTGGAAAAATTAATAATAAAAATGCTGCTGGAACCATAGCCACTGGAAAAAAATTGATGGGCGCCATTGAACATTTCCATAGTTATAAGCATTGTAAATATTGCAAAAATAATTATATTTTCATAAAAAAAGAAAAAAAAAAAACTAATTATAATAATACAATTATGTTCATTTAAAATTAATATTTTGTTACTTTGGCATTATATTAGCCTATAGAAAAGTTGCTGAGGAGGTGATAGCAAACCATAATATATTTTTCTGTTCTGACCAACATAATCAATCTTTAAATATTTTTCCCTTTTCTGTGATGTTATAATATATATATATATATATATATATATTGCAAAAAGTGAATGAATGAATGAACAATGTTTGTAGTTTCTATGAAGACTTCTGCTTCTGAGAACGGCATACATGTGGAAAAAGGTCCTGCTGAGTTGAATACCAGGTGGAATTCTGAGAAACTGGGTACTCTGTGTGGATCCCATGCCAACAATTTTATTCAAACTACATCCACAAATGCTTAGGGATGATCGGGCTCATCAGAAACGCTCTAACATGAGGTAAAAACCGCCTCCCATCCTTGGAGCCAGTCTCCAACACGCACAGGACCACTGCATCCTCCAATAACAGTGTCTGAATCCATAAAACTTATGCTGAGGGACACAATAAACTCTCTCATCAATAATGTATGACTCTCTTTCTCCACACATATCAATCATTATCCAGTCTACTTCCCCCTCACTCTTACAAACAACGGGTCGCACACACTCAACAAATATGCATTGCTGCAGAACAAGGAGAAATGAAATGTGAGAGCGTATTTGTGTTTCAATAAGATATGGCTGTTTGCCACTGGGCCCACAGCTCAATGCAGACAAACTTAAAGGGAGCCACCGACCTCATACAAACACACTCTATACATTTCCTACCGGAGTAATGTGGCAGGGGTCAGTAGTACATGACATCATCAGCATGCAACATATTCACGAGGATGTACAGATATTCACTGGAGGGATTATGAGTTCAAAACCATTTAATGTGTACTGCTGTGACAGCTTCTGTGCTATAAATACACTCTCTGGCAAATATATCAGGAATGATTTGCTAAGATGGACCACCTTAGGAACAATGTGAATTTAATGATGCATTTTACTAATTTATACTATAGATTTAGCATACACAGGATGATGCATTGTCCAATGTAGTATTAAATAAATGGGGGAGAGAAATCACTTAAATGCATAAGTCTAATGCATATCTAGGGCAATAGCTCCCTGGGGAAAACGTATACTACGACCTATTTTTTTATATGTTATGTTATATGCAAAATTGAGTTTGATGTTATACTGCAAAGTTGTGTTTGTGGTTTCCACAAGTTTGGTTAATTTAACCTAAAAAAAAATAAATAATAATCACTGTCAAATAAATATATTATAAAGATAAATATTGTTCCTGATTGTGTGTGTGTATACATATACATATACATATACATATATATATATATATATATATATATATATATATATATATATATATATATATATACAGCAATGTATTTAGATTGTCACTCTTGCTAGTGTATTATATAAAGTTTTATTATTATTATTATTATTATTATTATTATTATTATTATTATTATTCATTAAGATATTATTATTATTATAAAATAATTATATGCATATACTGTTACTTAATTATTTTTATTTTATTGTGATTATTATATTTACAATAAAGGAATCATTAAATTGCTCAAAAGCGACAGTGAAGATATTTATATAGTTATAGTAAAAAAAAAAACTATTTCGAACAAATGTGCTTTTTCAACTTTTCTATGCATCAAAGATTCCTGGAAAAAAAAAGTATCATGATTTCCACGCAAAAATATTAAGCAACAAATAATAAATTATATATATATATATATATATATATATATATATATATATATATATATATATATATATATATATATATATATATATATATATATATATATTTTTTTTTTTTTTTTTTTTTTTTTTTTAACACTAATAATAATAATAATAAGAGCCATAATTTATAATTGACTACCAATAATTATTGAGCACCAAATCAGCATTTTCAAATTATTTCTGAAGGATCCTGTGACAACCTGATTATTTATTTATTTATTTATTACAGATAATAAAATAATGATTAAAGGCGTAATGATATGCTTTCCAATTAATCTAATACATAAATGCATTTATTTGGTTAATGCATTTCTCTCCTTTGTTTTTTTACCTTGTAATTTTCATATTTTTCTCATTCTTAATAAAAGTTGGATTAGTGTACTGTATATCCTGTGGACTGGATCTCAGCTGTTTTATTATTATTATTATTACTTTCCCAACTGTACAGCCAGAGACTGTGCTTATTAAACACACCTTGCTTTCTCTCGCTCTTTCTCTCGCTTTCTAGGTCCCTTCTGCACACATGAATATTTAATTACACTCACAAAATTACACACCGCCAAATGAAAGTGAAAAGAGGCAGCAAGAAGGGTGAGCAAGAGCTGTGTGCCAGGGAACGGGACTCTAATATCTCTGGGTAAATAGTTATTAGCTGAACCAATCGTCTTTGAATCAATATTGACAAAGGCACTTGGGACTCATGAGCATGCATGCACACACACACACACACACACACACAAGCGCAAAATCAAAGGTCAGAAGTCACAGGTTGCACACTGTTTTGGAGTCAGAAACTAAAGTTATCTGTAGAGACCAGTTCAGAGATTAATATACTTATGTATATACGCGTTTGACATACGCTGTTTTTGGGCTCAAAAACTTTTTATTTATTTTATTTTTTAATGACTTTTTATTTGAATTATTTAATTTTGAACAACTTTCCAATTGTATTGCAATATTATTATTGCAGCTGTTACATTGATCATTTAATTTAATGATAATGCAAATTATTGATGAAAATTTTTTCCACCTACTGTGATCACTATATGGAATATAAATGTAATATTAAAATTAACACTATTAACTAAATATTATACCCATGAATTGAATTTCTTAAATGAAATTTAATCAAGACTGCATGTGTTTGATCAAAAATAAAAAAAACATATATATAAAATATATATATATATATATATATATATATATATATATATATATATATATATATATATATATATAATTCATTCTTGTGGTGGCAATTAAATTATTAAAAGTTAAATTATTCCAGTTTTCAATTTGATTTATTATCAATGTGGGAAACAGTTGTGCTACTTAATATAGGAAACTACAATACTTTTTTTTTTTTTTTTTTTGGTTTCTTTGATGAATAAAAGTTATGCACTTCTCCAAAATCTACCTCATTCTTATGTAAAATCTTAAACAAATTATACAAAATAACTTGTATTAAATTAGAAAATTAAATTAGACCTTAAAACGCAGCTCTCACAGGAAGTCAAACAATCCCAGAAGAATTCTACATTAACAAACAGAGCCTGCTTCCCTTCTAACAAGGAGTTTAACTAATAAATATAAAAATGCATAAAAAGAGTATTACAGCATTTACAATGGAAATGTTCGCCAATTAGAGCAGTGCTGGGAAGATTTGAGTTAATATTTGTGGCAGGCGACGATGTCTAAAGAGGGTCTGCGGCATGCGCGACGGAATTGAGCAAACGGAATTAGCATATGTAATTACCCTAAATCCTTGACAGTTTAATGTCTGAGATGAAAGCAAAAGTTAAAATGGAAAACAGCTCATTTGGAGCCTGGTTGGAAAAGTATTTGTGGGAATGTTGCATGTAAAAGATGTTGGATTTTAATTAGGGTGATTATGGCAGCATGTGCCAGTAAGAAAATTCCATTGATTGGTAAAGACAGGCCTATCTAAACACAAACAAACACACTTGTCAGAGTGTTGTTTGTTCAGATGACTGCAATCACCAACAGAGCACAGTGGTACTTTAATCTCGTAGAGCTTGTCAATAAAAGCTTAATTACAACATAATGAGGGGTCTTAACACGGGTCAATGACAAGTCAATACCATGCACAATATAAATTGACATCTTACACTGTGGAACACAGCAGTTTACGGCAGAAAATAGGCCTAAACCAGGAAATACATCAAACCACTGCTGGACTTCATTTTGAAGATTAAAATTGTGAGGTATTAAGTCAGAATGTCAAGTAGTGGTTAATTGGCTAATGTTTGTGATTGTTTGCTTGTAACCAAAATTAAATGTGAACGATGTCAATAGAAAAAAAAGTGTTGATATATAACTTTTATTAGAAGTCAGTGAAACTATTGCTATGCATTATTGTTACATTTACATTTAATCATTTAGCAGACGCTTTTATCCAAAGTGACTTACAAATGAGAACAATAGAAGCAGTCAGGTCAAAAAGAGAACAACAACAGTATACAAGTGCCATGACAAGTCTCAGTTAGTCTAGTATAGAACGCATAGCCATTTTTATTTTATTTATTTTTTTAAATGAAAAGACAAGAAAAGGAAAATTGCTAGAGTTAGTTGGTTAAGTGCAGGCGAAAAAGATGAGTCTTTAGATTTTTTTTGAAAATGAGTAAAGACTCAGCTGTACGAATTGAGATTGGGAGGTCATTCCACCAGCTGGGCACAGTCGAGGAAAAGGTCTGTGAGAATAATTTTGAACTTCTTTGGGATGGCACCACAAGGTGTAGTTCACTTGCAGAGCAAAAACTTCTGGAAGGCACATAAGATTTAACCAGTGAGTTTAGGTAAGTTGGTTCCGTGCCAGTGGTCGTCTTGTAGGCAAGCATCAGTACCTTGAATTTGATGCGAGCGGCTACTGGTAGCCAGTGTAACCTGATGAGGAGAGGAGTAACGTGAGCTTTTTTTGGATCATTGAAGACAACCCTCGCTGCTGCATTCTGGCTCAATTGCAGAGGCTTGACAGTACATGCAGGAAGGCCCGCCAGGAGAGCATTACAATTGTCCAGTCTGGAGAGAACAAGAGCTTGGACAAGAAGTTGGGTTGCTTGCTCTGACAGGAAGGGTCTAATCTTCCTAATGTTGTAGGACCGGGTCGTTGTAGCAATGTGGTCTGTGAAGCTTAACTGATGATCCATCACAACTCCTAGGTTTCTGGCTGTCTTCGAATGATTAATGGTTGATGAGCCCAGCTGTATAGAGAAGTTGTGATGAAGCAATGGGTTAGCTGGAATCACCAGAAGTTCTATCTTCGTAAGGTTAAGCTGAAGGTGATGGTCATTCATCCAGCTAGAAATGTCACTCAGACAGGCTGAAATGCGAGCAGCTACCGTCGGGTCATCTGGCTGGAAGGAGAAGTAGAGTTGGGTGTCATCAGCGTAGCAGTGATAAGAAAAGCCATGCTTCTGAATGACAGATCCTAATGATGTCATGTAGATGGAGAAGAGAAGTGGTCCAAGTACTGAGCCTTGAGGAACCCCAGTAGCAAGGTGGTGTGACTTTGAAACATCACCCCATCCAAGAGACAATGAAGGATCTGTCAGAGAGGTAGGACTTAACCCACAGGAGTGGAGTTCCAGAGATGCCCATCTTTCTGAGGGTGGACAGGAGAATCTGGTGATTAACAGTGTCAAAAGCCGCAGACAGGTCCAGTAAGATAAGTACCGAGGATTTTGAAGCTGCTCTTGCTAGTCGCAGGGCTTCAGTAACCAAAGCAGAGCAGTCTCAGTTGAGTGGCCACTTTTGAAGCCAGATTGGTTGCTGTCCAGGAGGTTGTTCTGTACAAGGAACATGGGAAGCTGGTTGAGCACAGCTTGCTCAAGTGTCTTTGCAATGAATGGAAGAAGGTAGTCACAGGACAGACAGTTCTCAAGGTAGTCTGTAGTTTTCAAGAAGCGCTGGATTTAGAGATGGTTTCTTGAGCAGTGGGCTTACCCGAGCCTGCTTGAATGCTGAGGGAAATGTTCCAGAGTGAAGAGAGGAGTTGATAATGTGAGTAAGCGAAGGTATAACTTAAGAAGAGATCGTTTGAAGGAGGCGAGTGGGGATTGGATCAAGTGGACAGGTAGTAGGATGATTGGACAGGAGAAGTTTGGAGACGTCTATCTCTGAGAGTGGGGAGAAGGAGGATAAAGAGTGTGCGTCAATCATTGTGAAGTTGTCCTCAGTCTGCGGTATGGAAGAATTGGTCACTGATGGATCTTGTCTCATTTGTGATGAAAACTGCAAAGTTGTCCACTGTAAGAGTCGATGGAGGAGGTGGTGGCGGCGGATTAAGAAGAGAAGAGAAAGTCTTGAAGAGTGTCCGAGCATCACAGCAGCTGTTAATTTTGTTGTGGTAGTAGGATGTTTTAGCCGTGAAGACATTTGCAGAGAAGGAAGGGAGGAGAGACTGATACACACTGAGGTCGGTAGAGTTTCTTGATTTCTGCCATTTCCTCTTTGTAGCCCTGAGTTTAGAGCAATTTTCACGGAGAACCTCGGACAGCCAGGGGGCGGATGGGGCAGTGCGTGCTGGTCTAGACAACAGTGGGCAAAAGTTGTTCAAGCAAGATGTTAAAGTGGAGCAAAGAGTGTCCGTAGCGCTGTTCGTGTCCAGAACAGAAAACTGAGAGAGTGCAGGAAGTGAGGATGAAACCACAGAAGATAGGTGAGATGGAGAGAGTGAGTGTAGGTTCCGTCGAAAGGTGAACTGCGTTGGAGTGTGAGGCAGTTCAGGATTAAGTGCTAGGTTAGCAGTAATGAGGAAGTGGTCTGAGGTGTGCAGTGGAGCAACGTGCGTGTGAATATATATATATATATATATATATATATATATATATATATATCTCATCAGGTCATGGTCTAGTAGATATCTCTAATATTAAATTATTTTTTTCTATTTTTTGTATTTCTATTAATATTAATTCAGTATTTTACAGGATTCAATACGGCTGGGTAAACCAGTTTTATATTTAATGTGAGATTTAAAATGTGCTTGGAATATATCGGCCATTTAGGAATGATACTGCAAAAAAAATTTGAAATGCAGATTTAGTTTGAAAGTCACAGGACAGACAGTTCTGTCCATTAACCACCAATGTTTTTTTTTTTTTTTTTTTTTTTTTTTACACACATGTGATGTCGGCTTTTAAAATAGAGAGAAAAGGCAATTGAAAACAGGAAATTACAATTACATATCTGTCATCAGTCTGCGCTCTCTCTCACTCTCTCAAACACACACAGAGACAAGAAACAACAAAAAACACTTACATAGCAGGTGTAATTACACGCCGTTTTTAAATAAATTAAAGCTGCTTCTCAAATGGATGAAAATAGAAAATCAATTTTTCAATCAATTCAGCCTACAGTTCGTTACCCAGCCCACCCCTCCTTCAGAGTGCTCACTGCGAGACACACAGACGAGAAAAAAAAAGTGTAGAGAAAGAGAACTGACTAAAGGTTTACACCATCAGGATAATAGATGTTAATCACATGAAAATGCAATCATGGGTGGGTTAAATGTAGTGAAATTCAATAGTATGAAAGGTGATGCTCTTGCATTACATGTGAGATGCGCGCACACACACACACACATGCACACATACACACGCACACACACCATGGCTCCTTCAGTCTAGTTAACTCTGGTCCACTGGCCTACTGTTACCGTAACAACCCCTGACAGCTGTAGAGAGGTGAGACTTCACTGTCCGAACCTTTCCAGAAATTCCTTCTCGCTCATCTTGCAAACTCTTCCTCTGACCTTTCATTAAATCCTTCAGAAAACAGTGAGGACAACAAAAAAAAAAAAAAAAAAAAAAGAAAGAGTTATGCGTGCATAACTGAACAAATGTCATATATTTAAAGCTTTTAGCCTTCAGTGTTTCACAGACTTATTTTATTATTTAGTAAATGGCCTTTATTTATGAAAGACAAGTAAACCTATTTTTTTTTTTCATACCTCTGCACAAATATTCTAGCAAAATTACTCCATCAGAAATGTATAGAACCATAGTATTTATTTATTTGTTTATTGATTGATTGATTGATTGGATCACATTTTTCTCTACACAAATTTAAATGTGAAAAATGCAATGGAATATGTGCATGTTTTTTAATCGGTATGACCATTTTTATGGTTATTGAAACACACTTTAATACCTTATTTTATTTTATTCCTTTAAGACGGCAACAATTATTGTAAAGAAGAAGAAAAGTTAGACTGACTATAACTGAGGTACTTTTAGAGATTTTAATAATAGTTTTTGAATGACTTCATAATGTTATATTTTTCTATTTCATTTTAAATTTTAGAATTGTTATGCTTTTTTTGTATTGTTTTGTATTACACTAAGTTAAACTAAATGGAAATGAGAAATGTTTAATGTAACAATGTAACTGATTTATTTACAAAATGACTAAATTAATTATTCAACCAATCAATCATATAACCACCTGCATTTTTTAATGAACTGGTTGAACCATAATACAATTATTCACTCCACTTGGTTATTTTCCTAAATGAATCAGCGTTTTTGAATGAATCAACTGAATGAATGGATCATTGACAGTCACTTGTCTCCACCTACTGGCGTATCAATGTAACAGGACAAAATGACTCGATGACAAATCTACACCACCTACACCATCTACACCCAGTCTGGAACACACAACCACAGACAAATGTTTCACAGATTTGAGCATTGCAACTACAGTAACTGTTGTATTTGACAGTGTTTATCTGACTACAACTTACAAATACCTGTAAATACTTATGAGACATTGCAGGCTAGAATGAGCATTGTACTGTACACGGTACATATATGTAAATATGAAAACAGAAAGCTGATGAGTCTGGTACTGGATTTCAACTGCTATTACATATTCATACTTGTGTGTGTGTGTGTGTGTGTGTGTGTGTGTGTGTGTGTGTGTGTGTGTGTGTGTGTGTGTGTGTGTGTGTGTGTGAGAAAGAAAAATCAGTTCCATATCTACTTTGTGTATCTGATAAACATCTCAGGATTTAATCTAGTGTTAATATAGGGCTGATATATTACCAAATATCTTCATTCAAAATGAGATATCAGCTTTTAAACAAGCCATAATCCTTATCTGTACAAACCCCACCATAACCTACCCCTCATCTCTATCTCACAATTTGGAGGAAGATGCTAGACATTAATCAAATGCCTCTGACACACCTCCCCATTAATTATTCTGTGTGATGGGGGCGCGAGACAAAGAGAGAGAGAGATGGAATGAGAACTGAATTTCATTCATGGAATAATTTCAGAAAATTTCAGAAATTCAATACAGCAACAGCTCGCGACAGTGAGTTATTGTCTTCAAAGGGAGTTACCTTTTAAAAGTGTTAAAAGAGTTGTTTGCTAGGCGTCCTTGTATTCCAGTGTATCATGTGACCAATCAGATGAGCTTCTACCCACAGCTGTTATAGCTGAAATCTCCTCAGCTTTATCGTGTCACAAACAGTCTCTGTCCCTCACATTGCATCAAATCACCAGCTTTCATTGAAAAAGAATGAATCAGTTTTCCTTGTCGCTCCAAATCACTGTCAGTCCGAGCATCCCTAAAGGCGGCATATTAACCAAAAAGGAACCTCATAAGTGACTGCTTTAAAAACGCTCTTCATAAGGGGACTCAACACAAATATTGGATTAAATTTCTTTTTTATATTGGGTAAAATTGTAAGCTTGTTGCAGTGCATTGTGGAATTGCAAATGGGCTAGAAACATTTTATACAGTATGCAGATGCATTGCATACAGACGGTTATGTTGAACATGCTTAACATGTTACAGTGGTGTAACAAACTTAAAGATGGTGTAATAATGATTTTGCATGTGTTATTATTCATGAAGCTAGTTATCAAAACAAAGTAGCTGTAAGCTAGACATTTATGTCATTAAATGTATTGCTCTCAGTAGTCCTTGCTTTTGAGGTTTGAGGTTTACGACAGGAACATTGTTGACCAGTGAGATTTTGAGAGCAGCTCTTGCCCTGCCTTAAGGCAAACTACATTTGATCTGGCCTTTGAGAATAAACACTCACCCTCAGGGTAACTGCAATATTATATATACTAACGCATGTGTATGTGTCGAAATGTTTTGGATAAAACACTAAATCAGCACTAAATTACTTAGGTTAGGGTAAATTATGTCAAATATGTCCTATATCTTAAACAACTTGAAGACTTCTCCGTAATCTATTCTGGTCAAGTTTAAAAATCAGAGAATTTTGGCAGGCGAGCTTCTTGGTTTTGATTAATGTGGCGGCAGAGGCGTGGTTTAACTAAGTCTGCAACGGGAGAGCGAATGAAGAGACGAGCTGTGTCAAGTGGTTCAGGTGAGAGACGATTAACAGCTGGGTCTCATTGCAGTGATTGGCATGGGGAACCGGTATTTCAGCCGCACGACATCCAGAGAAGAGCGAGAGAGCTGAGGACTCGTGGGGAATCCGAGTGGAGGCGAGCTGGAGAAGCCTCAAAGCAGACAGCAGTCACGTAGAGGGAAAAGACGTTAAACGTGTGCGCATGTGGCACAACTTTTAAGTTATTAAATAAATACCCATGAGCCTCAGAACGCCGATCCCGGTCTCCTTCCTCTTTGATCATTGAACCTTGCTACACTGGTGCCAAAACCCGGGAGGAAGGAGAACACTTACGCCATGCCGTCTCCATCAGGACCATCGCCTACGCCATTTGCGGACATTATAACATCACTCGCAGGCCTGCACCAGGAACATCATCAGGCCCTGCTGGATCTGCGAGCCGACCATGACCATCGCTTCCAGGCCATGATGCAGGTCCAACAGGAGGACCGCGAGCTGTTCCAGAGCTTGCTGGCCCGGGAGGGTCGGATGGGCGCGGCTCTCCCCAGCGCCGGCCCCGCCCCCCACATGCCGCTCGCGAAAATGGGGCCCACAGATGACCCAGAGGCGTTCCTGGACCTATTTGAGAGGATGGCCATTGCATGTGGGTGGTCGATGGACAGCTGGGCCCGTCCGGGTGATCCCGCTGCTGTCGGGGGAGGCCCAGAAGGCGGCACAACAACTGCCGTCCCGAAACCTCCTGTTCTATGCCGACCTGAGAAGAGCCATCCTCCAGAGGGTCGGCCTCAGCCCCGAACAACACAGGTAGTGCTTCCGGTCGCTGGAGCTGAGCGAAGTGGGCCGGCCCTTTGTATTGGCACAGCAGCTCCGGGACTCGTGCCGCAAGTGGCTGTTGGCCGGAGGCAGCGACGCCGAGTCCATCATCAACGCGGTGGTGCTGGAGCAGTTCATCTCCCGCCTTCCAAAGAAGACCGGCCAGTGGGTCCAGCGCCAGCTGGCGGCGTGTTCCGGGGTTGGTGAGCCCCTTCCTGCTGTCTCTCTCTCTCTCTCTTCAGCTGTCTCCCCCTACCCCGAAATCTGTCCCTCTCCCTAGGTGCCGTTGGGTGGAGCCACCGAGGTCTGGCCCCCGCTGGAGGATGGGGATGGAGCCCACAGCCGGGGCACGAGGCCCTGAGCGTGGAATGGCCGCGCCCCAACGAAGGGGGACGGAGGAGCCCTCTGCTGCTTCCCCACCCCAAATCCCCGACCCACTTCCGGCCACTAGGGCAGCGGGGAGGCCTGGGCCGGCCTTCTGGCGTTGCGGGGATCCGGGCCACTTTGTGGATAGGTGCACGGTCATGGAGGTGGGGACGCTGGTCCGGAAATCTGGACGACCCGCAGGCCGCCCCCGATTAAGCCGGTCTGTATCAAATACCTGTGAGTTTTAAGGCTTTGGTGGATTCAGGTTGTAACCAAACCTCCATCCATCAAAGCCTGATACAATCCGGGGCATTTGATACGGGCCGCATGGTTAAAGTAAGGTGTGTGCATGGGGATATAGTGGATATAGTGGAATACCCCGTAAAGGCCATAGCCATTAAATTTAGGGGCCAAACTTAGGGGCCATTCTATCGATGGGCAGGTCCTCCATCCTGAGCGCTCGCTAGCCCATTCGTATTTTGCCATTATCAAGGATCAGTTGTATCGAGTGACCCGCGACAAAAGAAGATACAACCCAATTGTTAGTACCTCGGAGCCGTCGGGAAATGCTTTTCCAGACGGCGCACGGTAATCCTATGGCAGGGCACTTAGGAGTAACGGCGACACTAAATCGTCTAACGACCCGATTCTTTTGGCCCGGGCATTCACGAGAACATGCGCAGGTGGTGCGCGTCTTGTCGGGAATGTCAGCTGGTAAACCCACCAGCCACCCCAAAAGCGCCATTGCGCCCTATTCCACTAGTGCAGGTCCCCTTCGAACGAATTGGTATGGACCTCATCGGGCCGTTGGAACGATCGGTACGGGGACATCGTTTCGCGTTGGTCTTAGTGGATTATGCGACACGATATCCTGAAGCAGTGGCGCTCCGCAACATCTCGGTGAAGAGTGTGGTGGACGCCCTGTTTCGCCCCGGGGGGTGTTGGACGTCCTGAAAGAAACTTGGGAGGATGGACGCTCGGATAGCAAAAATGAAATTCAATACATCCTTGACCTGTGAGCAAAACTCCATACACTGGGGCGGCTATCTATGGAGAATTTGCTTCAGGCCCAGGACAGACAAAGCCAGCTGTAAAACCGGGGGGCCAAGCTGCGAGAATTTGCACCGGGAGATAAAGTGCTCGTATTACTGCCAACCTCTAGCTCCAAATTATTAGCCAAGTGGCAAGGACCCTTTGAGGTCACACGGCGGATAGGAAATCGCAAAAAAAAATGGAGCGGGGAGGAGTCAGTGCTGCTGGCGATGGCAGTGAGTGGGGAGGAGGATCTTGAGCCAGAGGCGGTTACTAAAAAGAAATCCCTCGCACTGGCCCTAGGGGGAGGATCACCTCTCGCCCTCGCAGCTCACTGACATTGCGCATTTGCAGGTAGAATTTGCGGACGTGTTTTCGCCCCTACCTGGTCGTACTGACCTGATTCAGCACCACATTGAGACAGAGCCGGGTGTCGTAGTTCGCAGCCGGCCATATAAATTACCTGAACTAGGGATGTCAACGATTAATCGATGATCGATTAATTGTCGATAAGAGATGCAATCGATTAAGGCTGTCGATGGTCGGTTAACCGATTCAATGTTGGGCTGCGTGCGGCTCATGCGCACTCAACACGTGCGAGCGGCTGTGAGTGACGGTGACGATATATAAAAGCATCATCATTCATTCACAATGTACAAATTAAGCTTTTAATGTGATTTAAACTTTAAAGTACATTAAAATAGAAACAACATAAAAGTTCTTCAACATTAAATGCAATAGAAATGTAGTTACTAATCATTTCATCAGATAACTGTTTTATATCGTGCGCTTTGCAGGGCTGCGGGACACAGTGACAGGACAGGTAGTCTATTCATTCCTACAACTTGTTAATTCATTCCTACGAATTATTAATGTGGCAATTGTCCATGTTTCATTAATTTTGTTCCCTAAATAACCCATGATTTAAGTGAAATAAGGGAACAAATTAATAAATCGAACGAATTCTTAATTCATGAAATCTTTAATTTCCCTTCCCATTTTTACCACAGTAAGAGATGCAAAAACAGTTATTAAAAGCGAAAGATAATAAAATAAACCTGGGAAATTAGAGGGTTAGACTATGAAGATTTAGGAAAAGAAACAATGCCTAAATATACTGAATTTGTGGAAATTCGTGACCAACCGGCAAACCAGAACAAAGCCGCGTAAATGAAGACTATGGGGTCCAAAAGCATGGTCGCGATGTAACATTTTCCAGTTAACCTATTATTCCTCTAATAAACAAAGCTTTTATACCACACTTGTCATAATCAGATCTTATCATTTCTAAATAAATAATTGCTGGATTCAAAACAGCGATTAATAGGCGCTGTGACCGACACATTCCTGGAGCATTCAGTTTAAATAGACCGTAGTATACCGGTCCACTCTGCTGTTATGCCAAGGACGTTTTTGCTCATATGAAGAGGATCATCTTTTCCGTCTATATGCGAATGCGTGTTAAGTACAAGCCTAGTTTACATTATAAATAATAGTTTAACATTCAAATACATTGCGAATATGGAAACATTTCGATTTGTGCCGAATGAGACATGAGCAATAACCTCCAAATAAATCTAGCCAAATCCGCGCTCGCTCATCCTCATCTGCACGCATGCACTGTCACGATCTAATGCGCTGTATGCCGGATTTTTAAAAATCTGACATTTTCTAGGACAGAATCCAGCAGGATCAAATTAATGTGAGCAACTGTGTTTTGGTGCAGCAGCGCCGATGTAGTTCACTTAATGTGCAGCGCAGTCACACGCGCTCCACATTTCGGATAATTTTATACAATAATGTCAGTTGAAAACATCGCAATTGTGCTTTAACATACAACAACGAGCACCACAAAACCATTTAAAGAGGCGCGTTCAGCGTTCTCCGTGCGGGATTGGAAACTGTCAACAAAGTAAAATGACCTCAAAAGTATGGCGCGCTCTCTTCATTTTATCAAATGATCATAATCGCATCTATTCATTTTATAATCCTGCTACTAGCATTTTATTCAGACTAAAACCTCTTTAATTCAAGTGAGAAAGCGTTTTGTGTGTGTGTGTGGCTTTTGCACATCCTGTCATACCGCTGACTGTGTGCCTGCAATAGACGCATTTTGCAGTATTATGGTTAACGATTAATCGATTAATTGATCGTTAATTTAAACGACGATCGATCATGGAAATAATCGAAATTTGACATCCCTAACCTGAACACAAGAAAAAAGTAGTTCAGACTGAATTAGAGGCCATGCTGGGGATGGGAGTAATCGAGGAGTCACACAGTGATTGGGCGAGCCCGATAGTTTTGGTACCTAAAACGGATGGCTCGTTGCGGTTTTGTGTAGACTATCGCAGGGTGAATGCAGTATCTAAATTTGATGCTTATCCAATGCCGCGAATTGACGAGTTGCTCAATCGGTTAGGCATGGCTCGCTTTTACTCGACATTGGACTTAACAAAGGGATATTGGCAGATACCCTTATTTCCCATGTCCAAAGAAAAGAAAGCCTTCACCACGCCGTTCAAATTACACCAATTTGTTACGCTTCCTTTCGGCTTGTTTGGGGCCCCAGCTACGTTTCAGCGCCTCATGGATCGAGTGCTGCGCCCCCATGCTGCATATGCCGCGGCCTACATGGATGATATTATCATCTATAGTGGGGACTGGCCGCGGCATATGGAGCATGTAAGGGCAGGCCTCAGGGCACTGAGACGGGCGTGTTGGGCGGGTGGAGGTAAAGTATCTGGGCTTTCACTTGGGCCACGGGCAGGTGCGTCCCCAAATTGATAAGACTGCAGCAATTGCAACCTGCCCCAGGCCCAAGACCAAAAAGGAGGTGAGGCAGTTCTTGGGGCTGGCGGGATATTACAGGAGGTTTATTCCTCGTTATTCAGACCTCACCAGCCCGTTGACAGACCTCACTAAAAAGGAGTTACCGGATACGGTCCAGTGGACGGAGCAGTGCCAAAAGGCCTTTACCCGAGTTAAGGCTGCCCTGTGTGGCGGCAGAGGCGTGGTTTAACTAAGTCTGCAACGGGAGAGCGAATGAAGAGACGAGCTGTGTCAAGTGGTTCAGGTGAGAGACGATTAACAGCTGGGTCTCATTGCAGTGATTGGCGTGAGGAACCGGTATTTAAGCCGCACGACATCCAGAGAAGAGCGAGAGAGCTGAGGACTCGTGGGGAATCCGAGCGGAGGCGAGCTGGAGAAGCCTCAAAGCAGACAGCAGTCACGTAGAGGGAAAAGACGTTAAACGTGCGCATGTGGCGCGACTTTATTTTCTGTTTAAGTTATTCAATAAATACCCACGAGCCTCAGAACGCCGATCCCGGTCTCCTTCCTCTTTGATCATTGAACCTTGCTACAGTTAAATATAATTGTATTGACTTCAGGTTGACTCCTATACATACAAAATACTACTATAAAAACAGGAATTAAATCAGAAGCAAGCTGTTTACAAGTTGTGTTTGAGGCATTAACAGCAAGGCATTTAGCACTGGAGAAGCCATTACAAAGAATCAGCATCTGATGTAATTATCGCATTCGTCTGACGTAATCATCAGTGCATAAGTGCTTGCGACTCTTTAGCTCCGCCCATGGCACGCCCCCAGGAGCTCGGCTGTTTTCAGAGAGAAGCATAAAGAAGTGTCTTTTTTATAAATCTGATTAAACTAAAGACTCTTCTGCAATATGAAGGATGCAATACTACTATATAGGTACTCAAGATTAACATTTAGTTTCAGCTTTTTGTTAAGCTGAAACTATGTTATTTCCCCTTTAATAAACCACTTTCTTAATAAAGCAATTAAAACAGCAAGGGTGGTGCACTATACTTGCAGTAGGAGAACTGCATATTTTCCTCAGCTACATATATCTGTATATATATATATATCTGTATATATATATATATATCTGTATATATATATATATATCTGTATATATATATATATATATATATATATATATATATATATATATATATATATATATATATATATATATATATATATATATATATACATACACATAAATGCACACACACACCATGCATGTACATATGTATGTACAGAATGTAGTAGTAGTAGTCTGAAATAACTTGGGCTTATTTTAAATATAGATACATTTAATGGAAAATAAGGCAGAACAACAGCAAACAAACAAACAAAAAATCTATAGGATCTCTGCCTTTGTCATACAAGTCGTCAGACTCTGTAAAACTTTCTCCTTCCAATTAAGGTAGGAGACCTGATACAGGGCTGAGAAACGAAGAGATAGACAGAATGAGATGGAGAGATGGAGAAAAAGAGGGAGAAAGAATATCAGCAGTGTCAGGTATATGGGAGCTGAATGTGTCACATCCTAGAGAGAGAGAGAGGAAGAGATAGAGAGAGGGGTATATGAAACTGCCACCTGATTCTTCTCTGCTGAAATGTTAAGGCTGTGCTTGTCACTGAGCAACAATCGGTCCTGCCACAGTGGCAGAGAGATAGGATGGAGAGATGGGGGGAGGGGAGTGTGTGAATGGAAGGAGAGTGGTGTAACAGACTTTGGAAAGGAAGAGGAAGACAGCATGTGACAAGATTTCAGCAGGCCTGGGGCATGCACACACTGGCAGAACATACACTCACATACTGATAATACCACCTCTCTCGTCTGGAACTATAATGAAAACCAAAGTATATATAAGTCCCAAAAACAATTCTTTAAGTAGAATTTTATCATATTTTTTGTTAGTTTTTTTTCTAGGAAAATAAAAAGTACTTCAGTGATGACGTTTCTTGTTAAGGCTATCTCAGAAAAGAATAGTTAATATTGCAGTTCTTTTTTAGGCCCTTGCTTTATGGATTATTGCAGACAATAAGCTCTCTGAACAACGAAATAATTTTAAATATAATCACCAGATGTCAATGGCTAAAAGTAGGGTATAAATGAACTATTCCACTACCACAAGACTTCGACTTCACAACCATTAAGCTCCCGACAACTCTTTCAGTCTTTATTTTAATAAATAAATCACAACTGAAAATTCAAGCTGGAATAGTTTGCAAAAGGGGGATTGTAAACACAAAAGAGGGTGTGTTTACATGTTCGGTGTAATGACATTTAATGTCCCCGATATTCCTATCAACACTCCTGTTTTTTTTCTTCCAAAGAGTCACCCGTATTTCAAACCCATCTCCAGTCCACCTAAGCCCCTTTCACACTGCCATTCCGGCAAATACAGGGGTAAAGTGTTCCTGTAATTGTTCCCTGGTCGCTAGATTTGGCACTTTCACACTGCCAGTGATGACCCGGTATATGTGCGTGCTTTCACACACAACCCTTGAAGATCCCGTAACGACACGTGACATCAGCGCGTGACGTGTAATGTACGAGTCGTCAAGGCTTGGCACGTTATACTTTAACTGAAGCAAGCAAACGATCTCTGCGTCGGCGCGGAAAGTGAGGAACTAACTGATCTCTGCTTCATTACAGTTTGCACATATGTTTTCGTCGCGAATGTTGATCTTCCTTCAAAACAGCCGGTAAAAAAGTCGCGCGATAACGCGCGTCATCACTTCGATACCGAATTAGATCTGGCTTTTGTTCACACAGCGCTCGTTCCGGATCGATTACCGCAATGTTACTATGTCCCCGACCCGGGTTCGATTCGGTAATCAATTCCGGGACGTGGTTGCTTTCACACAGAAGGCGACCAGGCAATGTTACGGGAATATTGCGGGTCCGACGTGCAGTGTGAAAGGGGCTCTACTGTTTTGTTTTTTTCTTTGCATGGCCCAAACTTCATTATTTGAATAATCACATCAATAAATCACTCCAAGGTTGTCCAGTTGCCAGATCTTGTATGAAACACATCCTACTCACACAATCGACACATCATACAAATTTCAACCCATTTGTGACCATATATATATGGGATGTTGTTTGCCAAGTTGAGGTCACAAATGGGTTGAAATTTGTATGATGTGTCGATTGTGTGAGTAGGATGTGAGATGGCTGATGAGTTGACAAGATGATTCTCAATATGGCAAGCTCCAAAAATTGCATTAAACTGGAGCTTGCCATATTGAGAATCATCTTGTCAACTCATCAGCCATCTGCAAACCATATACATTTTACATTTAACATACACATTTTTCCTTAACACACAATTAACACACTTTATACTATGTATATTCAATGTTTATAAGGATGGGATCTAAGAAATACTTACGGCAAATCTGTGACATGAGGTGCATTCATTCATATTAATGCAGACAATAAAAGATGCAGCGATAATAAATAAATGAATAGAGAAAAACTGAATGTGTTCACTTAGAATTAGAAACTACGTTTTACAAGTAAAAGGAGGACTTGGTTTGAAATAACCTGCTACTATAATGATCATTTAAAGAGGAAATAAATAAAAAGTGCAAACTTGTAAAAGGGGAATCCAGTCAAGTCAGATGTTTCAATATCTGTCTCTCTTATTTTGGAAGTTCTTCCTCCTGTGTTTTACAGCTGACACAGGCAGCTCGGCTCTGTTCTGGGAACTCGTAGGAAGACTGAACGCTTTGTGCCTCTTCCAAAGAGAATAGTGTTATTAGCACTGGAACACACGTAAATGCACACAAATACACATGGCTCGAGATCTATCAGACTTTAACCTTTCATCATTCCCGCTCTAAACAAAGTTGCCGACTCCCACTCCGCATTCAATCCTCACCGTTTCCACCCGCACCACCTCCTCTCCCTGTTCTCTCTCTCTCTCTCTGCCTCATGTTCGGTAGAAAAACAAGATTAACAAAGCTGAAGTCTGGTCAACATCACAGCTTATTTAAGCCAGGAAGGCCCATCTAGACATCAAGAGACTGTCTGACTGACAAGGAAGTTTATCAATCACAATTCACTTTGTTTTATTTGAGATAATTTAGGTGCAGGTTTGGACTGCCACTAAATGCCTTAAACAAAACTAAATGTCTTTCAAAGATTTGATGCCCTCATCCTTGCAATTCTGGCAAATCTACTGACTGATTCATCCCCAGAAGCATTCGTAGTATCATTCTGGCACCTTGTAAAGTGATTTGCCAACTTCAGACACTCATGTCCATTTCTGTTGTCTATAATTATAATTATATAATTCATTATTACACTTGGAAATGTTGATGAAAAAAATTAAAATAAATGGAAAGTAAAATTATATTTTATTGTTACTGCATTCAGTCACAAAATATTTGCGATCTCTATTTATGTTCCCGCAACATTTTTTGTTTTTTGTTTAGGTAGATTATAGCTTTTGTTATTTTAAGACTGCACAAATAAGTATGACAGATGGATTATTAATTTTCTGAGTTTGCTCTTTCACTGCTCAGAGGAATTAATGGACGCCTCAGTTAGACGTTTCTAAAATTATTTATATTATAAATGTAGATAAGCATAAGTGTCATACACCTTATGTAAAGTATATATTCATTATTTTATTCATTCTTTGTAATTCAGTCAGTCACTTAAAGACATTCTTGGTTTACATGGTGCTTTAAGTAAAACAAATAAACAAAAACATTTCTACTCAAAATGTACTAATAATAATAGGATTAATGTATGCATGCACGTATGAATAAATAAATAAACATGCATAAAAACATACTATATATACAAGCAGATAACAATATAGTGAGCTACAATACTCTGTTTAAGCAAATGATCTGAGGAATCATTGACTCAAGTGGATTGACCAAACATAGGCCAATGAATGGGTCATTTCTGCTCAAAGACTTTGAGACATTCATTCAAATAAACCAGGAAGTCTTCATTTAATCTTACTGCTATCTAGATCTCAGTTGTGTTGTTTCTTTTCTATAGGCTGACAATTTTGTCGTTTATTGGACTGATTATGCCACCAGTTTATATTTAACACATCCTGTCCTGTTATGAATGAGTAAATGTCACGGGGAAGAAATATTTTACACATGAAACGACCTTTAAATCAGTTATTCGCCTTTTTAAATGTATGTGCACACACGAGGTCATGCCTTTGAAACCAATACAGGCGCTACAGTTGATGACAAACTGAATCAGATTTATTAGTCAGAAACACAAATCTACTCCTCCTTGAACAGCTATTTATCTGGATTCATGAGGCATTTCCCCTGCATACGCATTCTGCGGAAACACTTTCAGATCTAGGTTATTTTCGTCCAGTGTCAGGTACACTGCTCTTGGCCAGCAAATTAATTTAAAGGCCTTTATCATCTTCATGTCGAGCTCTCACCTTGTCGACCCCTGGTCACACATTGTTCTTGTGATAAAAAAATACAGTATTTGTGAGCACGAATGAGCATCTGTGTCTTTTTGCGCATCCCATCGATACAATGTGACATTTTCTGCTCCGTGTTCCGTGCTGAAAAGGTAACTCACCGTGAGTGTGATCATCACAGCTATTCAGCAACACTTTGAGATAAAAAAAAAAAAAAAAAAAAAAAAACACGGCATTCAGCTATTAACTCCCAAACGACTGCACTTATATGTACCGATTTCATCTATAAAAAGTAGAAAAGCGACCGTAATTTAATCAATTCCGCATGTTAAAGTGATTAAGTAGCAGCCCCTTTAGATTCTTCTATGCCAGTCAATCTAACCCACTTTACCCTTGCACTTATTTGAGTCATGTCGGGGCTCAAACTTGACACTTGTGATGCAGAAAAGAAGCCCTTTATGCTGTTTTTACACCCGTATAAATGGCATGAAGTAGGAACATCAATTATAGTGCAGGGTCTAGCGCAACTGCGGCTCCGTGGACTCGACAGGGGAGAAGCATTTCACTGGCGCACAGCAGGTGGGCAAAGATTTGTGTGGGGGTTTGGAAGGAATAATTAGTATGTACTGGGCAGGGGGTGAGGAGCCACAGGTGTTTTGAGAGTTGGGGACACATCCTGTCAACCTCTGCAACACTTTAATTAACACACAGACACACACACACACACACACACACACACTTATACAGATAAACAAACTTCAACATACTGACTACATGTCATGAGTATAAGCAGTCAATCCACATAGGTTTGTTATAATATGTTGTGTGAATATGAATATGCGGGCTCGTGGATGCACATTATTTATTGCCTTTTTGAGCAAATCTTGACTGCATGATTTGTTATAACAGGCAAATCTAAACTATATTTTGGCAGTTCTCTCTATAAAATTCGATATATGTGTATACAAATCTAAACTTGATTGTTTGATTTTGCTGTGGCACAGTTTGCTGAAAAAAAAATGAACTGTTCGTTTCACCACACACGGTTCGGCACGCGCTGGGACCACGGTTCAACCTAAATCTGACAGACCATCTATAATATGTTTGTACAACAAACAGGGTTCAGCTATTATATGTTTCTGTTGATGGATGAGCATTCTGGCTCACAGAAAAAAATAAATAAAAAGAAGAAAAAATATCCCTGGACAAATCATTCACATTTGTTCAATGTGAATGCTTATTCTGGAATATGAGCAGTCATTTATTTTGACATCACCAAGGTGCTGATAGCACGTGCACGCACAGATGAGATCTGAACAGCACACGTTGATATCTGTGTTTAGACTAAACTCATTTAAAGTTCCCGTTCTTCGTGATCCCATGTTTTAAACTTTAGTTAGTGTGTAATGTTGTTGTTAGAGTATAAATAATATCTGTAAAATTCTAAAGCTCAAAGTTCAATGCCAAGCAAGATATTTTATTTAACAGAATTTGCCTACAACGGACGACCCGTTTGGACTACATCCCTTTAGTTCCTGCAGTAATGACATCACTAAAACAGTTTTTTGACTAACCTCTGCCCACAGGAATACACAAAAAAGGGGGCGTGGTCTTGTTGCGCTCCGACTGAGAAGAGGAAGGGTTGCATTTGTTTTTGTCGCCATGTTGTCGAAACACTGTTATTTTCATCTCTGAGTCCAATCACCTTTGTTTGGCTTTCCCAGGGACACTGTACTTAGAGATCAATGGTTACAATTTATGTTTAACTCGGTTCCCGAAAATTATAATCCACATGTAAAGCTATGTGCAGCACATTTTGCTGAGGATATCTTCCTCAATCTCAATCAGTTTAATGCTGGATTCGCACAAAGATTATTCTTGAAAGATGGAGCAGTTCCCTCTTTGTCTGGAGAAGGCGTTGTTTATGGACCACAACCGGTAAGTGTATTTTATTATTTAAGTTGGTGCATTTAACAGTTTCTGTAACTTATTACACAAAGGGCAACGCTGTTTAGCTTTGTTAACTAGATGGTAGGGCTGTGCAAAAAAATCTAATGCGATTTTCATGCACATCTCGTCAGTAAAAACGCTCCTGTGATTAGAAGTACATCTCCAGCACGTGCGTTCAGATAAGGATTGCCATGTTTTCAAAAGAAATCCTGCCCACTTGCTTCTCAAAACTAGTCCAAAACTAGCCCAATCGCATTTCCAGGAGGGTCGCGTGCGCTCAGCTGCTGTCGAATCACAACACAGGAACCGCTGGCTCAATCAGAACTCTTCACGTATTTCTGAAGGAAGGGGTTTATAGAACAAGGAAGTCATCAGCCCGTTTTTATGACAGTGAAAACAGCGGTATACAGATAGGTGAATTGTGTGAAAAATACTGTGTTTTTTACATGTGGAACATGAACACGTTATATTGTTCATAGTTTAAACATTTAAGATCCAAAAGACGCGAGCTAGAGCGCAGAACCGTGAAACAAACCGAACCATGAAATAGCTGCACCGTGCCACCCCTAATATATATATGTATATATAGCCATTAAATATGATAAACTTTAACTGTATACATATATTTTTATCTGTATACTTTATCCGGTCCCACTTCATATTAAGTGGCCTTAACTACTATGTACTTAAATCAAAAAATAAATACAATGTACTTAGTGTGTTCATATTGTATTGCAACTTTTTTTTTTTTTTTTTGCTGCTATTGAGGTGGGAAACAGGTAAGGTTAGGGACAGATTTGGTGGTATGGGTAAGTTTAAGGGTGTGTTAAGGTGTAAGGGATGGGTCAACGTGTAACTAGACATGTAATTACAGAAATCAATTACAGATGTAATTATGTGCAGATATTTTTCAAATATAAGTACAATGTAAAAACGTGTATGTACACAATAAGTGCATTGTACCAAATTAATAAAAATTTAACTACATAGGTCCCTTTATCCATATACTTACATAAATCAATATTGTTGCGTCATGCAACTTCCCAGAATAAATCGGCAGGAAACAAAGATCCAGTTCAACAGCGGACCAACGGCCTTCATTTATTTCCCGAAAATTACAACCTAAACTATGTGTATCAGGAGGCATCGTAACTTTCCCAAAAGTAAGTAAACACAGAAGCCTCGTCTATATCTTTAGGTCGCGTCCCAAAACCATTCAAGCTGCCGGTTATTAAGCCTCTTATTAAGAAACCACAACTAGATGCTAGTGAACTGGCAAATTATAGGCCCATTTTAAATCTTCCATTTATGTCTAAAGTTTTAGAAAAAGTTGTGTCGGCTCAATTGAGCTCCTTCCTGCAAAAAAAAAAAAAAAAAGATCTGTATGAAGATTTTCACCATAGCACAGAAACTGCACTTGTTAAAATTACAAATTACTTGTTGCGTCAGATCAAGGCTATATCTCATTGCTTGTTATACTTGATCTCAGCGCTGCGTTCGACACCATAGATCATTACATACACATAGATCGATTACAAAACTATACAGGTATTCAATGGCAGACTTTAAGATGGTCTAGATCCTACCTGTCCGATCGCTACCATTTTGTTTATTTAAATGGGGAGTCATCTCATTTATCACCAGTAAAATATGGAGAGCCACAAGTATCTGTCCTAGGTCCTCTTCTATGTTCAATATACATGTTACCCCTTGGTAATACTATTAGAAAATACGGGATTAGTTTCCACTGTTATGCTGATGATACTCCGCTATATATCTCAATGAGACCAGATGAAACTTCTAAATTATCTAAGCTAACAGAGTGTGTTAACAATGTAAAAGATTGGACGACCAATAATGTCCCCCTATTTAATTTGGATAAAACAGAGATATTACTTATTGGACCAAAAAACAGTACACAAAATTTAGTAGACTACAGTTTGCAACTAGACGGATGTACCGTTACTTCCTCTACAGTCAAAAACTGGGTGTTATATTAGACACCAACTTATGTTTTGAAAACCATATTTCCCATGTTACAAAAACAACATTCTTCCATCTTAGAAACATTGCCAGGCTGCGAAATATGTTTCCCATTTATGATGCAGAAAAGCTAGTTCATGCATTTAAGACCTCTAGACTGGACTATTGTAATGCTTTTATTTGTGGTTGTCCAGCATCTTCAATAAACAAGCTAAAGGTAGTCCAAAATGCAAAGAGATTTTTCGCATTTGGTTCCCAAACTCTGGAGTAGCCTTTTACATCGCGTGGTAACTAGGATTTACACAAGCTCCAGTCAGGATCCAGAACACCTGAGAAGAGATGATGCAACCCCTCAGAGGACCTCAGATGATGCTAACTCTAAACAAAATACAGAACTAACAAATATTGCTACTTACTATGCAATCACATTATAATTATTGTAAATAGTGTTCATCGTCTGGTTGACCATGTCTTGTATACATTTTTCTGAAAATTCCTGTCAGTTGCACAAACTTATCACCACTTATAAGCTACTACTAAATATTGTAGAAACTAATTTTTTTGTAAAGTTGCTTTGCAATGATTTGTATCATAAAAAGCGCTATACAAACTTTAATTTAATTTGATTGAAGGCTCAGGGTTTTGTCTTCCCCGCAGCCAAACTCCAACCACAAACTCTCCTCTCTATTGCGCACCAGGCCCCACTCCCAACTATTTCCCCCAGACACCTCCCCATATCAGCAGGTGAATCAAGTAAACACACTTATAACAGAGAATAAACCGTGTAATTGCCACACGGCCTCCTAACTGTCTTCGGCCGGTAAAATGATGATCAGGGCTCATTTTGGATCTTCAGATGCACCTTGTCTGGTGCTGCGTGTTCAGCTCCTCTGTCTGCAGGGTGGTTTGCCCCAGCTGTCTGCCGTTATCCTTTGCTCTTAAAAGGTTGCTGTTCTCCCAGTTGCTGGACCATTGGCAACTAAAGATCCCAGTGTTTTTGATATGGCTCACACACAGGGCGAGCTTGGTAGCCAGTGTTCGACTACTAACCCATCTCTCTGGGAGTGTAGGGGAGTTGTCCATGTCTTCCGGATGCCCGACTGCCAACAGAACTTGGAGAACACATGTGTCAAAGTTCCTCCCCTGATCTGTATGCCCCTCAGTGGGAACACTGGACATACCTTCCAGCAGGACATCCACCACAGCATAGGCCTCTGACCAATGCATTAAGGCCATTGGGGTGTAATGTCGCCAAAGCAACGAGACAAAGTCTGGTGCATCATATGAACACTATACACCTGGCTTCCTTGGACATCTAGCAGTACCTGTTGTGCATAGCCATCTAAAACACCTGCTAGCTGCCACACTTTCTTGGTTTCGACCCAACCATTAGCCACGGCCACAAGCTCAGACTTCTTCCTTAATGCCTCATAAGAAGGATGGCCATCATAGTGCCACAATTTCATACAGCTATGGCGGGGGTGGGGTGTGTGTGTGTTTGGGGGGGGGGGTTGTTATATGGCAATGTGGTTGGCCACAGAGTGGTTAGAGGGGGTGATTGAATAAGGTTTTCTGATAAACCCAATGGGTTAGCTCGACTGGCAACTGGGCTGTTCAGCTCGCTAAACAGTCCCTCTTTAATTGGCATATTACTTATTTGTGGATGATTATAACTGTAGCTTAAATCTTCAGGACAAAAAGAAAATATATCATTTGAATAAACCCATGTACAGTTTCTGTTTACCAGCGTTTCCATTTGCGATCCGTGTTCCAGATCGGATGTTATCTCCGCTGACTCCCGGTTCTGTGTTAATAGAAAGGACGCCAGTGGGATTGCGGCCTCCCGTGATTAGAGTGCCTGCGATGTAAATATTTTCACCAAAAGCATGAAACAAAAAAAAAAAAAAAAAACTGCGGGGACTTTTGTCTAGTTTTAAGAGAACCTTCTTGATCACTTTCATTATGCAGAAGAGACTGTAGATGGTTCGCACTCTGAAAGACTAGACAAAGTCTTTAACAAAAAGAATCAATCATTTATTTAGAGCAAGAGCAGACGTTTCAGCCATCCAGCTATACTCAATGCTCGCTCACTTTCATTCTGCAACAGTGGCAAAAAAGGATTAGTGGGCGCTAGTGTGCTGATAAGTGCATCTCTCTCCATTATGGCCCACCATGAACTCTCCTCTCCCTCATGCATCAGGCCTCACCGCCCCCAAGTATTTCCCCCAGACACCTCCCCCCATCAGCAGGGGAATCAAGTAAACAAATGTATAACAGCTAATAAACCATGTCATCACCAAAATATATATAGCAATTCCTTTCGACTTGATTGTTTATATTGTCACAAAATGTAAGCTATAGTATAGCACACCTCTATTTATGAAGTTGGATATATAATTACATGCAACTTTATCCATAAACATATGGCAGACTTTACGTAAAACAGAATGCATTGTATAGCAAATCTGTACTGTTTAATTAAACAATCAAATAGCTGGGATTATATATTATATAATACATTATGTTATATAATACATGCTATGTTATATAAAACATTCAGCTTTACATAAAGAGAATGCATGTTTATGGATGCAGTTACATAGTCGCAAAGTGTGAACTAAATTTTGCACAGCTCTAAATATAAAGTTGTATATGTCCAGCTTAGTCCACATAAACAAGTGTACACACACACACACACACACACGCACACACACACAATATGTCTTTGTGGGTGCATAGCAAAACTCAACTCCTTGATTGTTTATATTGTCTTAAAATGTTAACTATATTATTCCTCAACTATATTTTAAAAGTTGGAGATACACTACAGTACATTCAACTTCACACGCATACATGCAGTATACTCATATAAAGCAATATATCATATACGTATAGCAAGATTATCGTTTATATCATAGCAAAATGTTTTAACTGTATAATTGTCCTGCTCTAATCTGCTAAATGTGTCTGTAAGGCCTGAAGAAGTTAAGATATTATAAACTATAACATCAAAATGTTCTGTACAATTTTCTGCACCATGTGTAGTGTAAAAACTGCTATATAAATAAGCTTAACATTGACTTTATAAAGAGCCTAGCAGGTACACCACACTTAAGTGACATTAATGGTCGCAGATGAGGCAGGGTAAATGTGCGTTGTTTTCGGTCTCTCCAGCTAATTTGATCTCAGGTCTAGTGAGAAGCATTACTAAAGGCATTAACCATTAAACAGAGCCCTATCAAATTATTTGTGTTTCTTCATACACTCACACAGACAGTCATGAGCCTGACTAGCACTGAGGTTCTTGTTTAGTGTGTATATCAGAACGACATAAATGTAGAAAGTTAGTTTGATTAAATGATCACTTTTATAAAAAAGTTATGTGTCATCAAACACACAGATGCTCTTTCTCATAGACCGGCATCTTGTATCTCAACTGAAATAGCTGGGTTAGCTAGCTAGTCAAATAAGATAACAATCTATGATTTTGTTTACTTCAGATAAATGCGTTATACACAAATTTTGCTCCATTTCTTTTCCCTATGTTCAGGTTTCAGTTTTAACATTTTACATCTTAAGTAGGTAACCAGTACAACAGTAAACATTTTAGCATGTTCATATTAACTTAACACTACTGTTTAAATTTCTTTGAGTTATTAGTGGAGTTTAATTTGTGAATAAATCAGCTGTTTAGTTTTTGAAAAAGTGCAGCTTTCTAACAATAATTTTGTTGATTGGCAGTACCGAACCAACACACCACTAACTGAAGTGAGTGTCTGAACGAGTTTTATTAAATTAAATAATGCAAATCAATGGCTTCATCTGCTACAGTACCTTGATTTATTTTGTTTTATATTTATCACATTGAGCTTATTGCAGCACATTGTGGGATTGCCTTAGAATTTGATGAAAGGGGGCATCTTAGAACAGGAATTTGTATTTATAAAATAAATAACATTTTTATTTTTATTATTTGTATTTATTTATTTTTTTTTTACTTCAATTATTGTT
The DNA here is from genome assembly GCF_003368295.1 of Carassius auratus. Lineage (NCBI taxonomy): Eukaryota > Metazoa > Chordata > Actinopteri > Cypriniformes > Cyprinidae > Carassius > Carassius auratus. The sequence goes on from NC_039271.1 coordinate 16,834,562, forward strand.
TGACCCTCCAAATTTAGTGGTTTCCATCATAGATCATCTTTCTGAGGGGTGAGAGTGTATGTCAGCTGTGAAGATTCTGATCACATTACTGCTGCACAATAAAACTGGCTCTTCCCCTGGAGTCTCTCTCTGTTCCCCTTTACTCTGGCATTCTCTGTTCAGTTTATATCTCTTATTCTGGGTACGTCCTGTTTCTTCTCTGTCTCTTAACCAATCTTGTTTCACTATTTTGGCTCCATTAAAATACCTTTCCTTTTGGATCGTGAATATTGAACTGTACTGAAAATAAAAATAATAATAATAATAATAAATAAAAATAAATAAATAATAATAATAATAATTTCAGAAATTTAAATCAGAACCAAAATCATTCTCATCCTTACAATTACCACCACATGTCCTTTTCTCTTTCCTTCTCTCTGTCAGGTATTAACAGTATGATCAGGCTTTAATGATCTCTGTCTGTCTAGATTATTGGAGGTGATTCTCCATAATGATCATATGTTAGAGATCTGTTCTCTAAGGTTCAGCGTGTGACACTTCACTACTGATTTGGGCAAATGATAAATCACACAGAGTACACGTCACATTTGCACATTAATGAAAGTGTATACTTTGGCTATGTACACTAAATTCTAGTGTGCTATTTACTGAAAACTGATCAGTATATACTAGTTTTTGTTAATGAGCAAAACAATAAGCACTGTGCAGTAGTGGGCTACATTGTGAAGTCACACGACCTCAATACACTGCATGTGTAATTAAGCTGCGTCAAAAGGTCATCTTGGAGATAAATATGCTAATTTTGCATTTTAAATGCAATGTGTGTACTTTAACATTTTTGTTATTTATCTGTTCATTTCTAATTAATTTCTCTCTCTTTTTTTTTTTGGCAGTCAAGGAAATGCTACAAATTCTGGCTGACATTATTGCTTCCAGTTCATTCTTCCAGTTCATCCGCAAATTGGGTTTAGTACATTGCATTATGAGGCAAGGCACTGTATAGTGTGCCCTGGTTGTAAATATTATATCTATATATCAATATCAGGGGTGTTTCCACCCAGGAGGCAAGGCGGACAGCACCTCCTCAAAAAAAGTGAATGAGAAAATAATCCATATTACCAGTTGAGGTTCTGCTGGGTTGGCACGGGCCACTTGTGATTTTAGGGGGCAGACTTCATCAGTCATCTTAAAGTACTTTCAGGATTATTTCAAGTGATTTTTCATTGTCATGACTCATGTATCACTCTGAAATCTCTAGTATTTGGAGAGGATAAACCAACTTCAGGGTAAGGCTAAAAGTATCATAATGTTAACACGGCTACTTGCCACATAAGTAAATAGCAGAGGTGTGGACTCGAGTCATGTGACTTGGACTCAAGTCATGAATTTGATGACTTCAGACTCGACTCGACAAAATGTACAAAGACTTGCAACTCGACTTGGACTTTAACATCAATGACTCATGACCTCACTTGGACTTGAGCCTTTTGACTCGAGAAGACTTGCTACTTCCCATGAAAACCTGGGGGGAAAAATGTTCACACGTATCTGCATCTGTGAAAAAAATGTGCACCATCTGTATGCATGCAGAGAGCACAATGATGATTGGCTAGGTGGGCGGTGCCCTGCTCACGCTGTCTCACTGCAGGCCAGGGGCGTCGCCAGAACAAACCAAATGGGGGGGCATTTAATTTTCATAGGGGGGCACACTTTTTTAATGATCTGAGACAGACCATAACATAAACCCATATTAGGCTATAACTAAAATAGACCACAATAGTCTTGTTTTGTTGAATTATTCAAATAAAATACTTTTTAAAAGTGGTCGCAAAGCAAACAGACTTGTTGATCTTATGCAGAACCACAAGGAGGTTAACGTTATAAGTTGATCTCATTAAATGTTGTTGTGGACGAAATATTAAGATCCTTTACTTAAAATGAACGGTCTCAGACACCTTGGTCCACGTATCACTTTTAATTATTTTTTATGTCCTTGTACGCAAACAGGGAAACATCATAGATTACTGCAACCGCGTCATAGCTCATTACCATGAAGTTGCCTTGATTTAAACTCTGCTCGACGCTCTCAAAGGCCAAGTCGCGCCGCGCCGCTCCTCGTCGCTGCTCGACGCTGGTTTACATTGAAAATGAATGACTTCCGGCCACTTTGACGCTCTCGACGCCGGCGGTGTGAATGCACAGTAATGCAAGTTTGGTTAATTGTTCTGTGCGTTACGTTTAGGGGGGCACAAAAAGTCATTTGGGGGGGCACTGCCGATGCCCCCCCTTGACGACGGGCCTGCTGGGCGCTCTGACAACCACTAAACACAAGACGGCATCAGCGATAATCGCGTTCTCGCACTGGAAGTATCGGAAATTAAAGGCGAGAATGTTTCTGTAACATGCACGGTATGCCCAGGAAAAAAGACTTTATTCGCACGTGAAATTAACTTCACAACAGACGCGAATTCGCATCATGGGGGCTTCTGCCAGTTGAGTTCACGCAGCATTTTCAACCACCATTTTTATTCAGACAATTTTCTAAATATTACTGTTATTGTGTCGTGAAATGTAGTTTTAAAAGTATTTCACGCGAGAATTTAGTTAAACTCAAATATCAGATTTTTTTAGGTTGTCTATTCGCGTCTTTGCATTGACTTTAAAATACATTAAAATCACTCGCGCCGGACGCTCTATTTGCGTCTGGTGTGAACGCACCATAAGAGTTGGATAGTGTTCTGTTTATTGTGCAGTAACTTTAGGCCTAATATACAGTTACAGAGATTTGCACTAATGGCCAGGTTTCCCTTTGTTTCTTTTTATCCAAGCTTAAATTTGTTTGTCTTAATTTTGTACTTGAATTTTATTTTCAATATTTATTTTTTATATGTTTTTATTTCTATGCATATCATATGGCAGGCTGCAATCTATTGAGTTCAAATAAATAACACATTTTCTAAAATACTTAGTGTTTGTATTCTTCAATCAGTTAATATTAATCTTATATATTAAATTGTTATAGGATGTAATAGTGACACTGATGAAGGCATATAGCCGCAACATGTACCTCTCACCAAAATAATTGTAAAGTTTAAAGCCAGTGATGCAATAAAGGCTTTTTAACTTTTCACTATACAATTCGAGTGCCTTGGAGTTCTAGTTCTTAATACCAAAGATAGTTTCGCTATAAAAATTACGAGGTAGTTTAAAAATGAGTTGCAATTTGCAAAACATGCGGGTCGAAGATTACAGACGGAGCTGCCACAATGTCCAACTTTGTTCAACACCTGAAGTTGCACAAAGAAAGGTAAGTTTTGATCGAATGCTAAGCACTTTATCGGATGTACCATACTGTATCAACGAGACAGTAAACGCACGTCTCCCTTGCTGGTTCATGCTAACAAAAAAAGGGATTTTTTAGGTACATGAGTGTAGCACACTCATATGGAAAACCTCGCTAACATCATGTCAACGTCCGTTTTAAAGTACCATTTCTACCTTGCTGCTAGACGGATAAACACAAATGTATATCTCAGTCTCTCCAACACATGAGACAAAAACAGGCCATTGTTCTAGTGCAATATGCTGTTGAAATAAGCATTTTATTTTGTGAAAATTTAAGTTTTCAGTTTTTTACTGTATTGATTAATGTCATTGTATAAAAAGAGGTTTAAATGAATACAAATCTTATAGACATACACGATTTGTATAAATTTTATTTCTGTGGTAAGAGGACTTGAAACAACTCGAAACTAAAATGGTAGGACTTTGGACTCGACTGGGGGCTTGCCTCATCTTTGACTTGACTTGACTCGGGACTCGAGGGCAAAGACTTGAGACTTACTTGTGACTTGCATAACAATGACTTTGTCCCACCTCTGGTAAATAGTAACACACAAAATACTAATTTGGCATAACATATTTTTATTAAAAAATTCTGTTAAGACAGCAGTTGGGAGCAATCAAAATTGTATGGATACAGTGCAGTCATACCACTTATTACACAACATTTCACCACATAAATGATCATGGCGAAAAAATATATTGATTTAAGACAAAACTGTACTTATAATCCAGTACAGTGCACAAAACAGTCATCGAAAAATGGCAGAAGCTGCTTTTGTATGAAACGAGAGGGAATCTGCGATACCAGGATAACATGATATTGAATTTTAACCAAACGCAAAGCTTCCACAAAGAATAACCATTCTTAGTAACCATATAGCACTGACTTCAGTTACCTGGATGAGCCTGTGTTATTCGTTTTTACCAGTTGTTGTAGAGGGATAACATACCTCAGAATTTTGCAACTGACCAATGAGAATCAAGTATCCCACAGAGCCATGTAGGGCTGTGCAAAAAAATCGAATGCGATCATAATGGATCAGAATAATAATGGACATCACATGTCAGCCCCCCCCCCCTTTTTTTTTTTTTTACTTCTAGAGCATTTCACCTCATTTAAAGCCTGCAGTCCATGAGATTGGACATTTGTCTTCCAATCAAATGGCAGTAAAACTATGCATGCACTACATTGAAGAGAAGCATGGCAGCACTTAACTCAGAAGCAAGAAGCATTTTCTATGGTTTTATTTAAAAAAAAAAATGGATATGATAGCCAGTATTTCATAGTTTGTATGTAAAATAGAAGGATTGAACTTATCATTTAAAGTTTAAAATCGATTGTAGAATTGCACGTTTTAGTCATGATTTTTTTCAAATGTGTCTGTCCATTAGAATGGACAGTGGGTTCAAACGTCTGTCCCTGTTGGGAGGGGTGGACAAGCTTGATCAGCTAATCAGCATTTACAGGATTGATATCAAGTCCCACAAATGACCACTGCTCATGATTACTCATGCTTTTGATGTTGCTGTAGTGAACAGCTGGCTTGAGTTTCGAAGGGGACAATGAATACAAAGGAACTCAGCCACAGAAAATCATGGATCTCCTTGAATTCAAAATGAATGTGGCCAAAGTGCTTGTGCATTCTGTGAAGCAACAGGGTTAAAAAAATGAGGGAGGCCAAGCAATTCTAATGCAGCAGTACCTCTCAAACTACACATGATGAAGCTGGACAAAAGAGAGGGGCAAGGGAATGCCGGCCAGTTACTGAAGTCAAAAAAGATATGGTGGACCACCTGCCAAATTATGATACAAAAAAAGAAGCAACAAGATGCAAATTGGAAGGTTGTTCTGGGAAAACACACATCTTCTGTGATAAGTGCAAGGTGCACTACTGCTTTGTGTCACAGAGAAATAGTTTCAATGATGCACACAGGAAATGACTTGATTTATTCCTAGGTTCATTTTGTTATGAATAAACAAATGTGCAATCTATAAAGCAAAAACCTTACAATTAAATTTGAAATGTTATAATGTTCTAGTGTTTGATAGAAAAAAGAAAGATGCACACAGAAAATGACTCTAAAATGACCATATTGATTGATTCTAAGATATGTGCATGATCTGCGAAAAGGTACTTTTTTTTTTTTTTTTCAGAAACGTGAAACATAATTCAGGTCTGAAGGGGCTCTAGGCGAGTTATGATGACTTTCACATTGATATTTTAGCGCGGATGTATGTCTAACCGAATTGCGCTGTAGGGGGTGAGAACGAGTATTCGAACCTGTGTGTATGCCTACTGTGAAATTACCACATCGGGTGTGACGAGCTAACATTGATGCAGCTGAAGCCGGCGGGTTTGCTTCAGGGAATTTTCTTTTTTTTAAGAAGCTTCCCAATGGAAACCTTGACAAGACGCACGCCTGTTTCACACACAATCCATCTGCAGTGCGTATGCAGTCCGTGTGTGGTTCGTATGTGGTGCTGATAAAAATAAAGTATTGTGAGAAAATAAAGTATATCCCGCTTGTGATTGTGTCATGTTGTGCAGTAGTTTTGTGTTCATTGTTAACAAATTCTTAGTAGTCACATTAAACCTAAGTTAGGAAATGTTGTAAGAAGTGTTAGGATGCCACTGCGAACATAGCCACTGTGTTCATATTCAGAGAATTATGCTTTCTCAAACATGCACAGACAAGTCCCAGAGTAAATGAAGACCGATCAGCTTTGCACTGATATGATCATATTTTCTAATTGTGAATAAATGCTTATATAAATCACCAAACTCAGTGCGCTGTTTCAGCATGTAAAAGGCTGGCATAGGAACAGATTGTGTTTTATGCACGTCTGATAGGCTGTCATAATTCATCCACCAGCCTCTAACACCTTTATAACTCGAACAGCATCAGACGCGAGTGTCTCGCAGACAAAGCTATCGTCTTAAGAGCTCACATCCCTCACTTTAACAACCGGCTGATGCTTTTCGCTCCCTGTGGTTATGATATGGTCGCTGGGAGGGGGTGAGGAATTCTTTTCATATAAACACTGTGATGGCATGGTGCTTTGGGAATGACCTGGCGTTGCAGAGGAATTAACCGCCTATGTGTTGGTTTGTCATCTCCCAAATGCCATCACACTTAAGAGCACAGAAGGGGGTTGGGGGCCTGCCTGATATCTAAGAAAAAGGAGCCAGATAATCCTAATGAAAGGGAGATAGAGGAAAGAACATTTCTCTCTAGATTTGGCAGATGATGAGTGTGATTTTAATGGCAGGGGGAATTAGACAGGTTAGGATTGATAAAGCCATAAGAGCCTCTTAATATGGTACATCTGTTCTGTGTCCGTATCTTCCCGCTGGACAACTACAATGTCCGTATAATGTAATCACTAGACAATGGTTACTAAATTACTCTATGTGCTTTAAACATTAATCAGTGAAAGCTACTGAGACACTAATATTTGGCCTCATTCATGAAACACAAGAGGAATGAATTTCGATGTAATCATTTGAAAGGTATTATTGGGTAAACTGTCACTTTTAATTCGATGCAAATGGTTTGTGGTGCCCTTCAGTGTTAAACTTTATACTTTAAAACATTTTTTTTTTTTTTTTTGCAGGAATTTGATCATTATAAACTGTAATTCTCATTTAAGATTAGACATTGCATACAAATATACATTTTAACCATTTAAACAAATTTTCTATGCACATTTTAACCTGAAAATTGTCAGTATATGTCAATATGCATGCCAGTACTTCATTTATTGTTTCTGTATATAATGTATGGCATTTTGATGACTTAGCTAAAGTGTTTATTAGTAGTATAGTTATGGCTTATTTCTGCATTAAATCAATTTAATCAATGTCTGATCTCCTTGTTTGTTTTTTTAATGAATGTAATAAAATACTGCATAATGCCAAATAATGGGAAATAATCAGGACAGTTAACTTCTGAGATGAATAAGTTGAGTGAAGAATTCAAATTGCATTCAATGTTTCAATGACTATTTTCTTGTGATTGTAAGAATTAAGAAGATTCCAAAGAAGATCTACAATCAAAGAATGATGGAAACAGATAATACTGCTTAGACAAAGTTTTGACTATCATCATGAAGTCTGGTCCATATTAGAGCTTAGAACTGCCCACATAGATTGCCATTTGTCATGTGACCATTTACCTCATCATTTCATCAGTTCAAACTGATTTCCAATAAAAAAAATGAAACCCATATAAATGCATTCTGATTTGGATCCTCAAATAAGGCAACATCAAAGGGGAAGATTTTTGTAACTGGTCCAGAGAAGTTTGGAACAGCTATGTATTGAAATCATTGAATATAAACACTCAGCAAGACACACTGTCCATTTAGAAGAAATGCAATAAGTGAAATTGAAAAACAAATATATGTGGTGTCATTTTGAAACAAATTTTGGCCAAAAATAAAATGTTTGTAGTTATTTTGGTGGTTTTAAGCTCTGTAGTAAAAACTTTATGAAAAACTTAGCACTAGCGAAACACATTCAAATTACTCTGAGGCTCCATCTTTTTTGACATTGAATTAAGTTCTGGTTCATTTCTATGCCCAGTCCGTGGAGGTCAGACACAAGTAAAGGAACACTGAATTATTAACAGCTCTTTTTTTCCATAGTCATTTTTGTTGTGTATTTGTTGTGTGCAGCACATTTTTACTCATCTGCAGCATTAAATTGTTCACAAACAATATACTGTTTCTCAGCTTTTCCAAGTTTACACCTGGACAAAATTGAAGAAGAAATTCTCCAGGAGTATATTAAGGCCTTTAAAAGCAGTTTTTTAGATTTCATCAAGATCTAACTGCATTTCCAAAAAATGTGTTAAAAGATGCATTTCCTTTTCCTGTGGTTGTTTTCTCTCTCAAACACCTAGTAAAAGTTTAAAACATACAAAATATTTTAACAAGAACCAGAGGCTTTCCAGAGGCTCATGGGGTAAGCACTACAGGAGGGCCCGAGCAGCTGGAGGGATGCACATTGTAAAAAATCCAAATAATAATGATAAAATTGCTTTTTGTAGGTAAAACTACATGCCCCGGCCCAAAGTCTCTGTAATACTTTTACAAATTCTACTCCATTAAAGTGGAAAAAGATATATTGGAATCTTTACATCTGGCATCTGTCAATGTGTTTACCAATATTTAGACAAATGATGTTTCATTTGACTTTTCCTCACTCAAAGTCTTGACTGAATATGTGAACCGAGTATTTAACCATGCCATTTGCAATGGCAAATAGTGTCCTAAATCCTATGTTAAACCCTCTAGATTGCTATTTATAGTCAGTATGGTACACTCTCAGAAAAAAAAAAAAAAGGTACAAAAAAATCCAACTTTACCCCACAACAATTACTCATACAACAAAAACTCATCAAGCTATTTCACTGGATCTTGAAAGGTACATATAGCCTACAGATTAATAGGTCTGTAACATGTACACTGGAATTTTGTAAACTTAGAAATAGTTGCCTCCAGAATCCTTTCCGCAACACTACTGACAGGAAGTAACAAACAATTATGCAAACTAGGGCTGCACGATATTGGGAAAAAATGACATTGCGATATTTTATTTTTCTGCGATAAATATATTGTGATATGAAATATAATCAAGTTTTTCTTACAAACAAAAATTGGGTGAGCACACTTACATTCTCATTTTAAATGATTTAACCATCAACACCATTGTGTCAATTGATTAATATGCGCGAGGGAGAGAGAGCACATACTCTCTCTCTCTCTCTCTCTCTCTCTCTCTTGCTCTCGCTCTCTCTCTCTCGCGAGCGTGCGCGCTCTCTCTCTCTCTCTCTCTCGCGCACGCGCTCTCTCTCTCTCTCTCTGCCCGGTTAAACTGACAGGACTTAAAAACATGCAAAAGATAAACTTTCACTCTATGATGGTTAAGCTGTGCAATTAATCCACGAATCACATTCGTGAAGGGCCAGGGAGCAGCTGGCCCGTACAGTTAATGAATAAAGGATCAACTACGACAGCCTACATCGCACATCCTGCGATGTGACTATCGTGGATTCGTACATCGCAATGTCGATGCTTAGACACATCGTGCAGCCCTAATGCAAACTAGAGTGAAATTTACACAGTTACGGTTTCATACAATCTGAAAGCAACAATTTTGTGGAGTCTACAGGCCAGGACCAGCAGACTGAAGGACAGCTTCATCCACCAGGCTGTCAGGAAGCTGAACTCCCTCGCGAATCGCCGCCCCCACTCCCCTCCCCTCTTCTGCCTTCATGTGTGGCCACCCTGCCCATGGTCTGTGGAGTGGTCGCTATCTGACATGACACATAAACTGCCTAGAGATGCTGGCCATGCTTTGCGCACTAAAACACTTTCTCGTGGGGCTTAGTGATTGTCATGTGTTGGTCTGCGCTCACGCCATTTGTACAAACTAGAATACCGGGTCCTTATGTGGTCTCAGGGCAAACTCCTTTCATTGAGAGCAGTACATATTCCTTGGCATCTGAATATGGGAGCAGACATACTGTCGAGGCAGGGGCCAAGGCCCGGGGAATGAAGGCAAAACTATGATTCTCGCTGCAGTACTATTACACATTTTTCCTGAACCTGGGAGAATGCGTAAAAATACAAATAAGAGTATAGTAAGGGGTGAAACATTTCCATCATACGCTTGAAGTATTCGGCCAGTCACAACGCACTGGATAGCTGACCAATCAGAGCACACCTCACTTTTCAGAACGAAGAGCTTTGTAAGAATCGACATGTTTCAGAAAGACGGGACATAGAGGAGAAACAATAATGTACAGTATGTGGAAAATAATGTTTTTTTTTTTTTTTTTTTTTTTACCTTAAACTGCATAAACACATTGCATTACACCAAACAGACAAAATAATGTAATTTTTTAGCAACGTCATATCACCCCTTTAATTAAATTAGCATATGGTCAAATTATGTAACCATAGCCAATGTAAAATAAACCTGCACTGAGGTGCATTACTTTGGGAACCGAGGGAAGAAAAAAAAATGCATCACTTACTTGATATAAGAAACATTTTTACTTTGTGTTTAAGTCCATGAAGGCTGATTAAAAGTTGTGTGAAAACCAGTTTAACATAATAGGGTGTACTAGTTGTTTTTGTGAGAAATCTCCCAGCTTTATAGCAAATCTAATTTCCTCTCCATCTGTAACACACGGCCTAATTACGTCAATACGAGTTAAATAGACCTATCAAAATTACAGAATGCTAAATTGGGATCATCCCTCCCAAACATGCTCTATAACCATTTTGTTTTTCAAAAGCAGTAGAGAGAGAGAGTGTGACTTCAAATTAAATAGCCTGTTGGATCCAAATTAGTCCTGACAATAATAGGCCAGCTTGCTTTTAAACTAGAAACCAAACATTACCGGCAAGTTCATCAGGACTGGTACTGACTGAAACTACGTCATCGGAAGAAAATAAGGAAGCATACCAGGATTAACGACTGAACATCGGAACCCAGAGCGACTGCTTACCAAACACCTTGCTTGATCCCAGCAACCATACTTTTACCCGTAACCCATTTGTGAATCTATCTGTCTCGTTCTCTGCTTCTCATTCAGCGGCTCTCTCTGATAGACTTTCCACAACATCGCTGTCTCTCTCCCTTTCTGTTTCCGCTGGTTTCCATGCATCCCTAAGCCTCTGCAGATGTTGCTTGCTCTGTGAATAGACCTTTTGCTCATGGCTGAGTTGGAATATGGCAGGCATTGCTTAATCTACTTTACCTTAATCCCTGTGGCCCGAACCCATTTCAACCAGTGTCTTACCGCTTCCTCCAAAATGAGACGCGCACACACATTTTGACATCAATAATAATAAATGACTTTCCTTCCTGGGCAGCTTTTGGGGACATTGCAGGCAGTGAGTGGTGCATTGGGATGTGAGGACAGGTTTTAGTATGGTAAATAGGTGGTGAATGCAGCACAATCATGAGAAGAGAGTCTGTTTCTGCCCCGGGGGCTTTGAGATATGATGCGATTCATTTCTACGGTCCTTCCATGCGAATGGAAGGTAAGCCAACTGGATCTGCAGAGAAAATGCCAGTACCACCCGCACAGGGATTTGGGTGCCAGGGAGAAACAGATAGGAGCTATGAAGGGTAGAAAAAATTAAATGGTCATGAACAGGAGAAATCAAGGAAGAAACTTGCAATCTTTGCAAAAAAAAAAAATCTATCTATCTATCTATCTATTAGTGCTGTCAAACGATTAATCATGATTAATCATATCCAAAATAAAAGTTTTTGTTAATATAATATGTGTGTCTACTATGTACATTTATTATGTATATATAAATACACACATACAGTATATATTTAGAAAATATTCACATGTATATGCATTTACATTCTTATATTATATACCAATATATTTAATATATTACTTAAAATGTTCTTAAATATATGCATGCATATATATATATATATTTTATGTGAACAAAAACTTTTATTTTGGATGCGATTAATCGTGATTAATCGTTTGACAGCACTACTATCTATCTATCTATCTATCTATCTATCTATCTATCTATCTATCTATCTATCTATCTATATTTTGAATCCTCAATAAAACATTGAAATAGTATTCAAAATTAAAACTATATATTTTAAAATGTAAATTATTCCTGTGAATTTCCAGTAGCCATTACTTTAGGTCAGAGGATCCTTTAGAAATAATTATAATACGTATATTGATTTGGTGGTCAAAAAGAAGAAGAAGAAGAAAATAATAATAATCTTATTAAAACCGTGATACATTTTTATTTTCTCCAAAAAAAAACTGTTTTTCCCCAATCAGATAAATCATAATTTATTTTATGATTATAGACAGACAGACAGATTCAGTTCACAGAAAAATATTGTTTCTACCAACAACAATATTAGCCACTTAAAAATAGATACACTATTAAATCTCATAACAAGGAGGGATTGTCAAAATGGATATTGTTAAATAATGTTACATTGCCATACATTTTGTTGAAATGTTGATAATGCCCAATTGCCCATCGATAACACTTCAAAACATATAGCATAATAATCATTTCCACACATTACACAATATGCAGGTTGCACAAACAATTCTAACAAAAATATTAAATATTATGGTCTTTTCAAAAGAATGAGATAAGCTTGTATGAAATTGTAAAAATCAGTAAGAGTACTAATGTAACTACTTATTATTATTTGCTTAAGATAACTGACAATGCTGTTCATTGCTGTGTTATGTAGCATAATGCCACCATCTGCTGCCAGTGTGTCCCCAACTGGGTCAGCCAATAATATCTCTTATTGAACATTTCATAATCATTGCCTCAACAATCATCACAGAAAAAAAAAAAAAAAAAAAAAAAAAAAAAATATATATATATATATATATATATATATATATATATATATATATATATATATATATATATATATTACAATTACCCATTTTCTATTTTAATACAGGTTGTTGCTAGATCTCCAGTTAACATAGTTGGGAAATGATGTGAACAGCAAGGGAACAATGGAGAAGTCTTCTGTTGACCTTGTTACTCCCAGAACGCACAGCCGCCCACTCAGAGCTACTGAATAAACCGAATATTATTCAAACACGGTCTAAACATGCGCAAACATGTTATTTGAAAAGGGGCAAAAATTAGATGTACCAAAGGCCATGCCTGTTGAATTGTCATATATATATATATATATATATTTACAACTGTAATTGAGAGGAGAATCACCCCTCTCTGATAACTGTCAACAAACACAGGGGGAGAATATAATAAAATAATTTAATTAAAAAAAAAAAAAAAAAAAAAAAAAAACATTATGTATAATTATGTAAAATGTAACGTTTCTGTTTTGATACTGAAGGAATATACAAAATAAACAAACACACTCATACAGGATATAGATCCACCAAAAAAATAAAATAAAAATAAAATAAAAAACCTTACTGTACGATATTCTGCAAAGTTCAGTCTTTTTGTAGCATGAGCCGTGCAAGTAACATGTTTAAACTGAAAAATGCACTATGCGTAGTGCACTACGAGTACCAGGATGATGTACCATACACAGCGGATGGGGAGATGCTAAACATGCTAAGGCTATTAACAAGACATGTCAGCATCCACTTTCTTTTTATGGAAAAGATTAGATTAAAACAAAACAGATCCAAAGTCCATATGAACCACAAGTTGTGACCAACTTACACATACACTCTCAGAGTAAATAAAAATGTTGTCATGGGTGGACAGTTCATATTATTACCTTGAAATTATATTTCAGTACTTAAATGGTACCGCTAGTCCCACGATTTGTTGAATGAACATCTGATGCATATGGCACACCAAATGGGAAACACTTTAGGAGTTTTTACAGTAAGTCCTCGGACTGGTTGAAATATACAGGATTGTCAGGAGACGAGTGTGTCGTGTTCTTATTTGTATTTATTTTTTAAGGTGTACTGTGACATATTTCTGATAACAAAATACTGAATGCACATCTTCGCCATCGGTTGTATTGTGGTTATGGATCTTCAATCCAAACCGTAAAACTGATGTCGTCAGAGAAGGAATCAGAGAATTCCAGAGGATAGCACATTTTCAGACTGACTAAAGATTTCGAAGACAAGCATTATATTTAGCAGGTCTCTCATGAATAACTCAAGTGTGTTGACTGTCGTGCATGTTGCCATCAACTCCCTTTGGATGACTTAAAACTGAACTCTCAGCGTCTAATCTTGAATATTTCAGTGTTATTATATAGTGACAATCAAAATGCAAATCTAAATGCACCAACCAATATACCTAACACGATGACCTGAATATGTCCTATTCATCACCTGCCCACACACATTCTCTCTCTTTCTCTCTCTCTCTCTCTCTCTCTCTCTCTCATAGAATTATAAAAGTAATTCATATCCCATAATTGATCTTCAATCTAATTACAGTCTGTCAGCACAGAATAATCTAAGGTGAGTGTAGAGACAGGCTGAACACTTACCAAAGTGAACTTTTATACAGTGCCTTAAAATAGTAAATAACATACTATTAACATAATATAACACGCTACCATATAACTTCATGTGCTTTGAGGTCGTTTGGCAACCGTATCGCAACAGGGGAGGCATCATGCTGTTCGTACAAGTGTGATGGAAGAAGCCCGAAATGTGTATTATACTGTAAGTTTAAAACTATTCCATTCACAGGTACTTATTACATTTTGCCAAAATGCTGTGTCCTTTAAACAGTAAAGCTATTTTTGTAGTAGTAATAATAATAATAATGATAATGATAACAATAATAATAATGTTTGAAACAACAAATGTTTTCTGAATATATAAAGATATTAATTCTCAAATTCATGGTACATTTTCAAATCAACTTTCATTCAAAGCATCTAGAAATAGAAGCTGATAAAAAAGAAACAATAAAACAGTTAAAAATTGCGTTACATAAGCAGATGTTGATATATTTTTCTGTTTGTTTATGATCCTACAAGAGAAATCCGAGGAAAAGCACCAAAATCGCAAGGAAATAAAATAAGAAAGCTATAAAAGGAAGTCACCTTATGCCAAGACGACCCACGATGCATCACGACTGCCCGAGTGACTGAACTATAAAGCTTTGATGTAAAGCTGTATTACAGCGTGAAGATATACCGTGCTTTATTACATATAGATCAAAGCCAACATGTATATATTTTTAGATGAGGACTGATTTCAGGAATTTTAATGTTATGACAACATAATGCATTTTTTTGCGATAAAATTGCTGGTTAATAAAGTTTTCATTCTTAGTTAATATAAATTGCTTCAAACACTCTGATTATAATTTCAATTTAACTATTAAGAGTATTATTATTATTTTATTAATTCCCAATATTTTACATTTCCCATTTTACAGTTATCCATTACACTCAGGTTAACACATTACACTATAGATTTAAGAATTAAAATGTTTTAAACCGCTTTAAGCTTCAGTTCAACTGAATCAAATTTTACTTTCTAATCATTTGCACTGAAATAGTGCACACAAAAACAGAAATGCACGTTAAGGTAGTAAATGCAGAAATGCATGCTGCACAAAAATAAACTGGCACTCTTGAGGCAGCACAAATAGTGCCTCCAAAGAGTGCATCCAACACACTTAAGGACAGTTCCAACAAAAGAGAGTGGAAAGGTGGACATTTACTGACAAAGTGGAATAACATTGTCAAGAGGGACACACCAGAGAGAGAGAGACAGTGTGTGTGAGTGTGACTGTGTGCGTGAAAGAGAGAAAGAGCAAGAGACAGACAGAGAGAAAGACTGCAAGGGACTCTGGATCTGACAGGTGGTGACGGACAACCCTTCTGGGGGTATTGTGTGTGCATGTGTGTGAGGCAGATGGAGTGAAGGGACAGGTTGTGTCTTCAGAGTAGAGCTGCCAGCACCACAGAGAGCAGGACTCAAGACATGCACATGTGGTTGTGCGAGAAAGAGAAAGATTGGTAGAGGTTAACATTCATTAAAATAGAAAAAAAAAAAATGTATGAAAAAAATAATAATTCAGAAGTAAGCAAGGATTGGAAAAATAACTATAAAGATTCCAGAAGAGAAGTTTTATAGGTTAAAAAAAAAGAAGAAAAAAAGAAGGACAGACCCTTAAATTAAAGGCTGGAATTATAACCTTATTTTTTAAGAGCCACAAAGAAAGCTTTTACAAACAATTTCCTATTCTTTTCAGATAACCATCTTATTGTGGGTGAAATTTCTGTGCCAGTATCATCACCAACCAGATTTTTCAAAAAATGTGTCAGTCAAACACATACACGCACCCGAAACGCACACCATTGGTTACGCCAATGTAGCTTTCTCCGATTGGTCAGTATCTTCAAACAAACAGAGCAATGTTTTTCCAAAGTGTTTGTCAGGGAACTCATTCTTTGGTCCTCAATTTTGTTTAGTCAGCACAACACCAGGAAAATTATAACACAAAGATTCAGAAGACTATTTCTTTAGATGTTTGAATCTCTTTGATTTAGTTTAGCTACTCGTTTATTACATTTCAAAAGAATCATGTTTAATCAGCATAATCAACATCACATTACACGTACTTACTAATAACCACAAATTACATGCAACTTACCCTAAAACCCTCATCCAAACGTAACCATATGGTAAGTGACCCTACTATGCCCTTTTGAATTTTGAATGCAGTGAGCATTCAGCATTCGGGGGAAGTCGTTGCCTAATGGTTAGAGATTCAGACTCATAATCCAAAGGTTGCAAGTTTGAGTCCCCAACTGCTCCCCGGGCGCTAACAGCGTAAATGGCTGCCCACTGCTCTGGGTGTGTGTTCACTGCTGTGTGTGCACTTTGGATGGTTTAACTGCAGAGCACGAAATGGGTATGAGTATGGGTCACCATACTTGGCTGTATGTCAAGTCACTTTCACTTTTTCACTTTCAATGCAGCAGTGTGTGAATGTAAACGATCTGCAAAGTTGTAAAGCGAAAGTGCATGATAAAGTTATTGTCTCCCAAAAGAAAGTAATGACTCTGAGCAGCCTAAACGAGTCATTAGTCGAGTCGTCATGGGGTAACACATTTGTATAATGCCCACCTATGTTCTACATTGGCCAGCCACTGACCCGCCTCAAACACTGTAGCTTGTTTGTGTGGTTAACATCATGTTGAGAAGACGCTCTGTGTCCTACTGTGAAAGGAAATTTGTTTTATTTTCACTTACAAAAGATGAGGCTGCAGTGCAAAGAATCAGTGGCAAAAATGTATTTTTTTCCACTGTACCACAGCATTTCAACTCGAGTCCTTTTTTTTGTGTGTGTGTTGCCATCATTTTACTGATGAGTGCTTCACTAATCTTGAGGAGGATTCACAAAACACTTGCTCTTGAAAGATGGCTCAGTACCCAGATTATTTGGACCAGCTGGCTGAAATCACACCCTATATGCATGATAAATAATAGATTTGTATATTTTCTATTGAGTTTCCAAAATACAGAACTATGGCAATAGACAAATTATTTCCAACACGACCAATCACAACAAGCTGGGCCATCTGACCAATCAGAGCAGAGCAGGCTCACAGAAAGGAGGGGTTGAGAGAGATTGCATCTTAGAACTGCTTTGAATGTATCGTTTGGGAATCATTGGAAAATTAGGTGATATTAAATGCATATTTTTAGAAAACAAAAGCCTTTTTTACCTTGCATGCATGCAGACCTATTGTAGGAGACTTCCAAAACAATATTAGGAATCTTAAAAATGGCATAATAGAGGCACGTATTATTCAGTACTAAAATGTTTAACAGCACTGTAATAAAGTATAACACATATTTCAGATATGTAATATAATCTAACGACGTATAATTGTTTCTAGACCACAATTAGATAAATTGAGAGCAACAGATTTTTACTGTCTCTTAAGTCTCTTGCTTCCCCCGATGTTTCTCTTGAGAAAGGACACTACTAATCTCAACAGTTTCTCAAATCATGCCCAGAATTGGCACGACATCAGATTTTGCAATCAGTATGACATTTCTCATCAAAAAAATATATATATAAAAAATATGCTGTACAAAGATCAAAATGCCATTAACTGACAAAAACGGCTGCAGTGTGTGGTGTGCTCTCTGTATCTCCACATTAAACAAAGATCAGTGGAGCATGACTTCAGAACAATAACACTAATAATAGACAGTTATTACAGCCATTAATGTGAACACACTGAAAGAATGAATCTGCAGCTCGGTCTGTCCTAACACACACTAAAGTATGCTATTTTTCTTTTTCCTTTTCCTTTCTCAAAAGAACAAAACAGCAGGGAATCATTAGAAAATGGAGGGAGTGTAAAGGAGGGTTAATACGTGAAGTTAAAAGCAAAATAAAAGAAACAAATGAACCGAGATAAAGAGACGAAACAAGAGACACTAACTTCAACCAAGAGCCACCAGGAAATCCACTTGACAGTTGCCATGGCAACATAGGTGAAGATGGGCCAGACGCCAGGCCTGTGGAGCGTCTCTTAATTGGAAGGCTTTTAGCCTTGGCTCTCTAACACACACATCGTCTGTACCCTGCACATTCCCTTATATCATCACACACATACATATGCTGCTAATATATATATATATATATATATATATATATATATATATATATATATATATATATACATACATACATACATACATACATACATACATACATATATATATATATATATATATATATATATATATATATATATATATATATATATATATATATATATATGCACTAATATCAAAATGAGGTTAATTAAATGAAGTGGACAGAGTGAGCATTTGTATGAACATTTGGGCATTAGACGTTCTAAATGTGCTTAGTTATGTGCTTGATTTGAGGACAGAGAGATAGAAAAAAAGTAATTGTTGTTAAACTAAGACTTCACAATTTTTTTTAAAAAAATAATACAATTCACAACCTTTACTTTTTCCAAACCTGTATGACTTTATAACTCCAGCCCAATTTTCACACTCTTTTATGTTCATTTTCACCCCATATCTGTTAAGTACACACATAAAGTGCTGCTCTACAAGACTAAATCCCTTTAATCAGCTATTCAAGTTTCAGTGATTCATATTTGCATGGTTATTAATAGTTTTGAAAGTGCTTGTTAGTGTAGCTTGTTTGTAACAGGGTAAACGGGGCACATATTTCCATGTCTGTTTTTCATTGCAGCAATAGCCACTCTTTGATCTGTGTGTACCAAGCAACAAGTGAACAGCCTGGCTCACTGCCACATTCATTTAGAACTAGATCATTTGTGTGAGAAAATAGTTTGTTTGTACTCTGCATCTCCAAAGGGTTGTTTACAGTATGCAGCAATCCTGAAAGATCTTTTAGTTCTTTTTGTTTAGTTCTAGTTCATTTCAGTTATGTTTTTGCTAGTTGTAATTTTTTATTCACTGGTATTATTTTGCTTTTTTGTTTGTTTCGGTTTTAGTTATATTAACTACAGAAGTATTAATGTCTAAATTATGCTTTTGAATTTCAAATTTTTCAGTTATTGCAATGCCAAAAACAATACTGTACAAAAAGTTGTGATTGCATAGACTGTATTATTGTAAAGCTAAATGAAAACAAGACAAACCGATCACCATGATAATGACAAAGAACCGAATATAGTTGCATTTGATTCATACCAATGACTCAAATCTTCTGAATCAGTTCACCAAAAAAGATTCATTTAGATTCATTCACTAATTCAGAATAGGTGACATCATTACACCTTAGTTAGAGTCTTTTCATCACCAGTATCACTGTCCTTTATTAAAATTTGCATGTCTATAATACTCTGATAATGTTATCTGTAAGCATTAGTTTCAAGCTTAACTAAATCCACTATATTTGCTCTTAGGCAATCAGTTCTACACACAATTGTTTTTGAGCCAGTCACCTGAGCCGTAAATGGCATGTGACTAACCACTCATCATCAGAGAGAAACAGCACTGATCGGCTAATACACACACACACACACACACACACACACACAAAAGATTTGTTCACTCAAAAGATTTGTTCAAAAACTGAGCTGTTCATGACACAAACACCACAAATGCCTAAACCCAGCAGTGTGTCTGCACATCTCTGTGGGCAAAAAAGGTAAACTGTAGACCTTCTGAAACAGGCTCAGCAAAGAGAAACAGCGCCGTGGGAGATGCTGATGGCAACGTTGCATGAACGTTATCCGCTCTGTGTGAGTCTATTACAGATATATTGATAGAACATTGCCATCCCAGTGGGGTATTTATAGGACAATGTTGGAAAATGTTATCTGTGAAGTGAAGAGTTTAGCATGCCATTGAGGCAGAAACACAAATGTCTCAAAACACAGTGAGAGGGGAAAACCAGAGAACGAAAGAAGGATGGCAGAAGATGCAAACTGTTTCGGATGGAAACCAGATGAGAACTGGGTAAGTGTATACACACAAGCTCCAACGACCTTGGTCTTAAAATTTTACTAGAGAACTACTGAGATTACGAGGGCATCATGAGATTGGCTTGTGAAATTGAGACAAATCCTAGAACTATTATCCAAAATAAAATTACAAAAATGTACATTCTTGGATACCTCCTTCTTCCTAACAAGTTATATGCAATTCCGAATCATTTACACATATCTTTTTTTATATTATTGTGAGGCTATCTAGCCAATTGGTCATTACAGTTAATGCGTCATAGAACTGCATGGAAAGATGGTAGATTTCATGCAAACCCGTGCTGACAATTTAGTCTGCAGACATCTTGTTAAAGAGTCTTGGAAGTTTCCACCTCACCAATCACAGAAAATATCTCCGCTTTCCTCTCTGACATGTTGGCTCCCTTGACATGTCTACTTATTAACTAAATCTGAACCTTCCACCTAGGTAAGACCTCCGCCACTCAACTGCACTCTATTTTGGTGGACGGCTATGCAATCTTCTGGATGATCTGCTTGTGAACAGGAAATGACACAAATCTTCATATTCATTGAGTATATATTCAGTGACAACCTCTCATGGGCACTGAATTTCTCTTTATTAACTTTTTCTTCCTAAGGTGAGAGCTGGTCTCCAAACCCCCATCCTCTCCGACTTTTACAGGTGTGTCACAGAGCTTCCCGAATCGTTCCATTACTGTCTATACAGGAACAGCGTTACCCTCAGATAGGAAAGGCCTGGAGGAGTTAATCAATGGGGACTGTCTTCCAGCTGTCATGGGTGTCTGCTCTGAGAAGAAGGCTTGAGTTTACTAAGTAACAACTTGGTCCCATTGTGTTACTTCGGAATAAAATTTCAGAATTGCCAAAGGGTAATAGAGACGCATAAGCACAAATCATAACAGAGTGTCAGCCTCATATTAGCCAATAGATTAAGTACAGTATGTGGCTTAATTTTGCTCAGTGTGTCAAAGTTTTAACAACAACATTTTATATGTACATATTTACTATGGATTTTGCTTTTTATGCAGTCTTGGGTCATGACCCATCAGCCAAACCGCTCATTAGTTATTGGACTTTAGGTATTGAGAGGAACCAGGGTTTTAATTCTTCAGAGTAAGAAGAATCAGCACAGTCTACAGAATAAACTGAGACAAAAAAGGAGAGGTGAGGTCAGTGTGTCCTAAAAATAAAATAGAAGGGAGCAAAAGAGGTTGATGCAGAAGGGCAGAAATTTACTGTGATTTCTCGAGGGAGATAACATTTTGTAGAAAACTAGAATGCAGCAGCGAGATGGCATTTGAGCAGAGCTCTGAGAATTATGGTCGGGTGGTCTGAGAGTAAATGGATGGACAGAGATGTTTCATGGTGAGATGTCAAACTAAAGGCTTTTAAAAAGAGAATATTTTAAATTTTTCTTTTTATGGCTCTTATAAACAGATTGTGAAAATAGGCTTGCAAAGACCAAATTATACCCAATTCTGGTTTCACTGAGATCTTTGAGAGTGTATTTAGCAAGCCAGTACCAAAAAGACAACTTTAATTATGCTATGGTGTACAGTGTAACAGAGACTATAAAAGGATCACAAAATGAGAAGTGGGACAGTGGTGAGAGAGTGGATTTAAATATATCTGAAGGGTATCCAAAATCGTGAGTGAGTACTGCATTTGATAAGCAACAAACTTTAACAAAAACATGTTTTATCGAGTACGAGTGTGTAAAGTGTGAATAAAATCTGGAGGTACTACATCTTCCACACTGTCATTGTCATGTGAATTAGGCATCGGGTGCGTTGCATCATTTCCATTGACAAATCCACCCCCTGTGGCCTCATGTGAGGATAAAGTCTCCATGAAATGCACAATTCAGAATCTCTGCTGATGTGCTAAATCATCCAGGAACTTTTCTCCTACTTTTTTAATGAAAATTATGAATACTGACATTTTACATTGAACATAATGTTATTCACCTATTATATAGTAGAGAAGCCGGTTGGGAAGGGTGGATCACAGCACTGGCGAGTGGGAGGAGCAATGATGCAAGGGCAAGATACTGGTGAGACAAAAGAGCACAGGGCCAATGAATGGGTGACAGCACTGTTAAGAAGGTAGAGCAAAGCATAGAGTAAGTGCACTGGAGCACTGGTTAGTGGGTGGCAGTTAAAATTGGGTGGGGCATCAATTACTAGATGAGACTATTTTGTAGTTTTAATCAATCGATCCTTTTACAAATTATGGAAATGCAGTGTTAACTTTTTTTTTAATCACCTGATTAAAGGGGTCACATGACATTGCTAAAATGAAAATGATTTATGAGGTTTAATGAACATAATTGTTGCTCCTCTATCCTGAACCTTTCTGAAACACGTAATTTTTTACAAATCTTATTGTTCTAGAAAAGTGAGGTGTGCCATCCAGTGCATTGTAATTGGCCAAATGCCTCAAGCATGTGACGGAAATTTTTATGCACCTTACCATACTTTGATATGAGGCAAAACTAATAAAACCCAATACAAACAAGGCATTTGTTCCTGCATTTGTGATCAGAGAACAACAGACAACTCTCTACACTGCAGTTCCACTCTATACTGCTAAAAACTTGTGTTTCAATTGTCAGATGTCAATTGTCAAATTCTTTAAATATAAAAAAAATTACTTACAGGCTGAGTCAGAAGCGCCAGGCTGTCCTTGCAAAGTTGGAACTGCTCCACTTTATAGAAAAAGCATTGTGCCACAAATGCATCGTAGGCTACTGGTTCAGGAAACATCCTCCATAAAACGAGCAGAGCACAACTGTATATTTGGGTTGAACTGTTCTGGAACACTATTGTAAATACAACTTAAACACTGATTTCTAGTTTTGTCCTCTTTTGGAAGGCCAAACAAAGTAGTTTCGCTTTCACAATGAAACACACAGCATCTTCACAACATTGCAACGGCTGCAGCAGCGAGAATAAAAGTTATGCCTTCTTTCTTCACGTAAACATTTAGGTGCCGTTATGCAAATCTTCCCACATCATGACGTAGAGATGTGAGTGTCATGGAATGGTCTGCTGCTCCCCACTGGCTGCATCAGATCCCTCTCCCCTGAATATTAGGACTTCATTTCCCAGTGTTCTTCTCCGCAATCATCCCTGTTTAAACCTGCTCTGTTATCTTGATTACCATTAGTATTATCACCTGCACCTTGTCTTCTCCCCTTTATATGGACTGCTCCTCCTTTTGTTATTTGTGAAGTTTTGATTTACCTCTGGTCTGTGTCATATGTTTCTGCATTATCCCTGGACAATTTTGTATCTTTGACTCTGAAACCTGATTTATTATCCTTTGCTGCCTGTCCTGACCTAAGCCGGTGCCTGACTTAGTATACCGGATTGCCCCTCTGTTTGTATTTATCTGAGTTCTCCACGAACGTCTGCCTGAGTTCCCTTTTGATGCCTGCCTGAGTTTATGTCTGCTGTTTAGTTACGTGTATTAATAAACTTCTGCAGATGGATCTAACTGACTCAGCCATGTCATCACAGTGAGGGCGTGTTAGAATAAGCTGTTTTAGGAGGGCGTGGTTGACTCTTAACTTTTATAAAGAATATCTCTTTGGATTTGAAACTTTAGTCTTTGCAACTTTACAGATCTTCTTTATGCACCAAGAGCTTGTAACACTACAAAGAGAAGGGAAAAACTGAACTCACATCATATGACCCCTTTAATGTTCATGCAATCTAGTATTTATGGGTTTGAAGTCCATAATAGTAATCACACAAACCCAGATCCGAGCCAAGACAGTATAGATGAAGAGAAATGGAGAGGAAGATGCAAAAGCAGTGCATTCAGTATTTTTATTTTTTTTTGGAACAGACTGACTTATTGAACAATGTGTGAGCTGTCAAATAGAATCTGTCAAAAACAATCAGACACAAGCCAAGTTTTATAAGACAAGAGTCACATGGAGGCTTTGTCTGGGACAGAATGGACTAAAAGAAAAACTCACAAACTTAATTTGAAATTTTCAGCAGGACACGAAGCAATATTTCTTTGAAACATGAAGTGATACAAAACCATTAAAATACAGTATATGAACCATGAGCCGACACTGATCCACACACAGGTATACAGGAAAATGTATCACACCATCAGTAGCCCTGATGGAGTTCTTTTTGTATGTGTATGTGTGTGTGTGCTGGCAAGCTTGTGTGTAATCTGACTGATTTGATAAGAGTCAGACAGGCCTACCTGAGACCTCAGCCACCAGGTCAATGTTATCAGGCATTTCAGTGGACAGCTAGCACAAAATAAGGCTGAGACGCACACACACATACACCTAGGATCAATTCTTATCGACAAACCCAGTAATTACATTTCATTAGCTTTAGCTACTAATCCAAGAGTTCCTGAGAGGACCTGAATGAAACAAGGAGAAAGAATGAAAAACTGGCATGAAACAAAGAAAACAGAAAGACTGAGGAAAGTTAGTACAACAGGAAACAATCAGACAGAAAGATGGAAAATGTAGAACTTATTTTTTGATACTCAGTCTATGTACTGAGTGAAGTGCATTGTTAAAAATGTAGTTCCATGAAATATAGGTGGTGGAAAACAATGTGTGAGCTGAGCAGTATGTCTAAATTCAAAGTATTCATATGACAGTAGACGATTAACGATTGAGAAGCCAAGAGGCCATAGGTGTTGACTTAAAAAAAAGTGAAAAAGTGACGTGACATACAGCCATACTCAGAATTTGTGCTCTGCATTTAACCCATCCAAAGTGCACACACACAGCAGTGAACACACACACACCATGAACACACACCCTGAGCAGTGGACAGCCATTTATGCTGCAGTGCCCGGGGAGCAGTTTGGGGTTCAGTGCCTCGCTCAAGGGCACCTAAGTCGTGGTACTCTCAGCCCAAGACTCATAACTCTCTAACCACTAGGTCATGACTCACGACTTGTGAACGGTAGGTTTTGAATCCAACTGATGCTATATGTCACATGACAGTGACAACATTAACCCTAAATTAAATCCACTAAGAACAGCTTGTGAAGATTCTAGCCCCTTTCTTTTTAACTGAACTCAAATCAAGCCCTGGTTGTGCTGACAGCAGAAGGTATCCATGTCTCTAAACTGCTGATGCACTGCTGTTAAAAACAACATTAATAACATCATCAATAAAAGCAGTTTTATATATGCTAAAAAATGACATCACTGCAAAAGTTAAATTTTCTGAATTGTGTTGTGTAGCAAGACACACCTGCATCACATTGCTAATGGTTGCATTTCCCTAACACCCACTCTCGTGGAAAATGAATCGCTTCTGACACTTTGGCAACTCACTGACAGCGACTTGCAGCGACTATTAAAATGTCGTGGCATGATGCTATACATTGCAGTTGCTTTAGTGTAGACAATCGGCTTGAGTATGTGCATTCACACACAACACAAAGGCCTGTCAGCTGCTGACAGAAAACTACACTCACCTCCATCTGTAAGATCACAGTCTATTTCACACTGAAATATCCATCCTTCACACACATCCTGAGAATTCAAATGCAATTGCACAGATTTCTCTCTCTCTCTCTCTCTCACACACACATACTTTGAAGGCATTTAGACCCACATTAGGACCAACAAATATACTCTGCTGTCTGTTCCACTTTCTTCCTTGCTTTATTTCTCTGCTATTCCTTCCGTCTCTGTAAATTTGTCCCCTGAAGGAGGGCGTCAGAATGTTAATGAATTTTAAATGACTAATAGAGCAGACAGAAAAACCTTTATTCCTTAAAGGCAAACCAAGTGCTCAATGACTCTTTTTAAAGCTAGCATCACCATCTATGACCTCACACTAATTCAATTTCCATTTCATTTTCCCCATAATCTTTGAAAAATGTATTTAGAGGCAGACAATATTTTTAATGCTTGTTGCCTATTTTAAAACCCCATAGCTTGAGAACCAAAGCAAACCTAGCATTTGTTTGTCTGTTCCAGGCTAGAAACATGCTCTATGATATTAAGCTAACACACACTATAATGCTCAGCCAGTGTCCTGTTGTACATTTTATTTGGCAGTAACAATCTCCAGTATTCAAGGGACTGTTAAAGGTACCTTCAAATGACATTAAACAAATGTTTTATTATTCATATACTTACCTATAAATGACAACAGTTTAGCAAGTTTCTCTGCAAAACTGCTGTTCTTCCAAGACAATAATTCGCCTGACAAGAAAAAATAAAGGCAATAAAGGAAATTCTAAACAGAAGGTTTATTTTTTTTTACTAAATGAAAGATTCCTTGAAAGTTGCATTTCAAACTGCACTGTAAACTATGTAAAATCAAGCTAGTATAGCTAAAATAATTTGCATTGACATCCTTGCATAGAATATGTTTTAGATCTATACTTAATTTCTAAAGTGGTCCTTTCTTGTTATCAGAAGTAGCGCAATCGTGTGGAATACCTCTCCTTGAACCCCCAGAATTTCACAAGTCCGCCTACACATTCAGTCCTGCTAGATAAT
Source organism: Carassius auratus (assembly GCF_003368295.1). Classification (NCBI taxonomy): domain Eukaryota; kingdom Metazoa; phylum Chordata; class Actinopteri; order Cypriniformes; family Cyprinidae; genus Carassius; species Carassius auratus. Next base: position 16,861,418 of record NC_039271.1, read on the forward strand.
GGCAAACAAACCTGGCTTGCTGTCTTTGAAGGAGACTCGAACCTGAGGCCCAGCTTGAGCTCAGTGTTAGATCCCCTCACCCCCCAGGCTAAATGATGGAAATAGAGGAGGAGAAAGGTAAGCGGAAGACTGAAGATCTGAAGATCTTTGCCCGAGCCCGATGGGACCCGACAGTCGGTCTTAATTTATATCATCTTACGCGGGCTCGGGCCGGGCTCGGGCTTGCGCTCCGGTTACGAGGTAATCGAGTGGTCATGTGCTCAGAGTTTCAATTAGCGCGAGAAAGATGCGAAAATGAATGCTGAGCAGGTGTAACGGAGGCTTGCCTCTGGCGATTACATTTTGGTTGCATCAGCAACTAAAGCAAAGTCTGAAGTGTGGAAAAGTTTTGATCATGTTTATAATGAGAATAATGGGTCAATAACGCACCATCAGTGATCGCAGGAACGCACTATAGACATCTACAGTGGATTCAATCATTTTCCTCCACAAAAACATGTAGGCTTAGCCTAATCTCTGTGAGTAAAGGTTTTTCAAATGATAACTAAATATTCATTGAGTTTTAAATGCATAATGTGGACAGAGTATTTACGCTAATGTTGGCATTATTCTTTTATTAAATATCATCTGCTAGTGCGAAGCAAATCCGGTGGAGCCTTTATCTTAATTTCGTTATTGCCCATCTTAATTTAAAATTTATCCTCATTTAATTTGTTAAAAATGACGTTTTTATTGGTGCGTTGGTCTATTTATTGGTTAAATGAGCCTATGTCTAGAAAGCTGAGATGTTACGATGTCACAGAGGACTTATTTTATTTCTTTATTCCAACTTCCAAGTGCTCTGGTCTACGTTAGTTATGAATAAATTATGTTAAAACATGTATAAATGACTAATTCTTGACAAAAGGCAATAGAGCTGTGTGTGTGCGTACATTCAAATAATGTCGGGCTGTAAACGGGTTCAGGCTTTAAAAAAGCTGTCAATCAAAATGTACTTGTCGCGCTCGGGCCGAAACCTGTCGGGCTCGGGTCATGTCAGGCCTAACTTTTAAAGCCCGATTACAGCTCTAATGACTGCTGCATACTGTATATACATTCCTAATTATGAGGACTGAATGATTAAGCTCCTCCCGAACCGATGTTTAGAACTTCATATAGACTATTTCATCGGACGCATGGGCCTGGCCCTAAGTAAACTTCTAGTCTGTGTTTGTTTATCGGTCTTTCTTACTAGTAATATGGCACAGACTACAGACGCAGTTAAAGTTATGAGTAAACTTGGAGACAACTAGGACGTTGTGCTGTGGGATGCGAGCCTGTGTTTCCCATACATTGATTTATATGTGGCACCCCACCACAATATCACAACTGACCGTCACAAATATAATTTCCAAAATGCTTTGATATCATTGTATAAACATGAGCCCTGCACATTTCAAAATCAAAATGCGGTGTGGGTGTTTTTATATCACTGTATCTTCAGAAAATTGTCGATGTCCTTTTCATTTCATCTTGACTGTCATGCCAGATAAAGCAGCATTTGTCAGCGCAGCACTGCTTTGCTTACAACTGTTACTGGGGAAACAGCTCTTTTAATGGATCACCACTGTGCGAAGAGTCTTGGCAGCCAGTTAAGACCGTTTTAACCTGCTAGTTAACGTAATCAACTTATTTATTTTGCTTGTCAGCAGAAATAATCCCTTCTAAATGGACTCTGTTATTGATTCTTTGTGGAAATCTACCAGAAGTTAAGTTTGTTTCACAAAAGCGCACATGCGAAGTTACGTTTGTTTATGTTGTTGCTGTTGAAACGGTCTATAAATAAGCAAAATTGTAATCATCTTAACATGCTGCAACTTACTATATATATATATATTTACCAGTATTTTACATAATTTCTGAATGCACTAAAATGTGACTTATACAACAGCGTAACTTAACTGTAATTTGTTCATTCATCATCATCAATGATTCGGTGAAACTTATTTTCCGGAAAATATGGTAAATAATAAATAGACAGTTTACTCTCAGCTGCTTGATTTGTCAAACCACCAACTATTGCAACACTTATTGACGGCAAAGCAAATTTTTATGGGCTCTGTTTGTTTTTGACTCATGCTGGCACAGGTAAACATAAAATCATAATTCAAACTATTTACAGTCATAATACTTGGTCTTTTGCGAACATACTACATCAGTGCACATAATTCACGCCTTTTTTAATTAAAAAATTCTTTACTTTATGGAAGTAAATGGCTTGTGAATACCGTTTGACTTTAGCTAGCATACTGTTTTCTTGAGTTTGTTCTGACAATACATTTCTGTGCTGCATCCCTCACTGTCAAAACACATCAGAGAGAGAAATAAAAGAGACAAGGCGAGACTCTTAGAGATGAGGAGGGAAGGGGGCGATGGCTGTCTCTTATTTGTTGTCCTCACTGAGTAACAAATAGAACAAGGAAAAGTGACAGATGGAGAGAAATGGTAAAAAGAAACACAAAAGAAAAAGAAATCAAGTGAGAAAGGCCTTGACAGGTGTCTTGAGCCTTTCTCACTCTGGGCATCGATGTGTGTGTGTGACTGTAATTAGTTATATCTCAGGTGAGAGGTAGCTGACAAGGCATGGAGGACAAGTAACCACGGTGACAGCCGAGTGCAATTGTGGGCGGCGGCTATTGCACCATTTTAGGAAAATGGCCAATCAAGGCTGAGCAGAAAGTGCGTGGGCAATTAATTACAACCTTCTGTCAACTGAATCAGACATCAAACCGCACGGCAAGAGACAGAGCACCTGTGTGTCTATCACATGAGTTACCAGTCATGACTATATGTGTGTGTTTGTGTGTCCAGTCTTGGCCAAGCTGTCCGGGGTATTTAAAAAGCTACGCTTTTGCTAGTGAACACATTTGTGCAGAAATAAAGCTTGCTAGCATCCACATGGCAGTGTGTGGGTGTGTTTGTGGGCTGGAGGTGGTGCTGGGAGATAAGTGTGTATTTGTGTTGTTTATTGATTTCTTCCGTTCTCTCTTCCTTTAAGGCCGTCTCAGATAACACCCACCAATACTCAATTCACCCGATGGCTTATACGCATGTGTGTAGGTGTGTGTGATCTTTAAAGGAAGTAGATCACTGCACAGTAGGGTGGCAATGCATTGTATTTTCATTCCCATGTCATCCCAGTAAACATACATATGCATCAGTCGGTCTCACTCTCCAAGTTTAGAAAACCATTAATTAAATCTTCATCTCTCTTATCGGTCATCTCCCCTGCCTGACTGTGTAAATTTATCTATCCAACTGTATAACTATATCTTATTATATGTTCATCTGTCTCTTTCTGTGTCATAAGATCTACCACAAACACTCTAGCAATCAGTACCATAGCAACTGCATGGTAACAACTTACCAAGAGCAAAGATGTAGTTGTTATGACATTATTTTCCCAGAACTTTTCAAACTGCTCAAGTTTTTTAAAAAGTCTTCAGTAGTTCGGACTTTAAGCGTTCGACTCAGGAGTCACCAGAAATAGGATATAAAATACCACAGCCTCACTTTCATTTTCATTTAAACAATAATAGCCGCAGAAATGTACTTAGTTCAGTGAAATGTATATTATACATATATATATATATATATATATATATATATATATATATATATATATATATATATATATATATATATATATATATATATATATATATATATATATATATATATATATCTTTATATATATATATATACTGCCTAAATTACAATGAAACTAAATATTATATAACTTGCCTCCTTTTATTTTCATTTTAACATATTAATAGATAAATTGAATAAAGACCAAAGATTACCTGTAAGATTTACCCAAAACGAATAATATTTATGTTTAGCCACTAAAGAGACATCAGAGCCAGAGGCAAATGTCAGAAGGACTAGCCGAGTCGAGACTGTAAACATGAGAACTGACGGATGGATGGACAGACAGACAAACAGATAGATATATATATAGAGCCAGACATGCAGAAAGACGATGGATGGATGGATGGATGGATGGATAGATAGAATTTTGGTGGATTGTTAGTGTCATTTTTTTTCTCAGCTCCTCTGTCTCCACTGAGAGGGGGCTGCTATAATTGGTTCTCTGTCTCTCTGTTTCTCATGAGACAAATGAAAGCGGGTCAGGTTTTCTAAATGACAAATCAATAAAGTGCATTGCTTACAACTGTCTTAAACACCAACAGAAACAGTGGCCTGCGGGAGGGAGCTTGTGAAGGCTTTTGTGTAGTCTTAAAGAACTGTATAAAGCTGTAAAGCTAGCACAGCACTGCAACAACCGCATTACAAAGCATAGTGTACAAGGCCATGATCGCTTCAAAAGAAACGATTTTCACACAAAAGGTCTAATAAGCTAATAGCCGCTCGTTCAGACCTTCTGCTCTCGTCAGTGCTTCCGATAACGCTAATGTGTTTTGTTTTCATATGCAAAGTAATGCCGTGTGTAAGAGAATAAACTCAATTAACTCAGTGTGGGACAGCTTTGAAAGTGGCAATCTTTGTAAAATTATTATAACAAGTTGTTTTGCCAAGGCTTTTCAAAACCCACAACCTTCACTATTTAACTTCAGCGCAAGACGCATCCAGCACTGTCTGTGCTACAGACGTGAATTAAACCTCAAACGTGATTTACTGAAGAGTGTGCTATTACTTTTCTAAGTGAGAAGACTGATGCTTTTCATCTGGTGGACAATAAACTGGGTGGAAAAATCCTGTGGACTTACACTCAAGAAGAGTCTTATCTTAACTCAATATACCCTATATTAACTCAAACATTACTTGCAATATAGGGAAGTGTGATCTACGCCCAATGAGTAACTACAGCCATAAGGATTACATGTAGAGGTCTACATGTAGAGTTCTCCAGAAGCATCCTTCATGTCCACAGAAATACACCTAATAATGCGTGTAGAGCGGAATTAGGCTGTCTTCTCTGAAATCGAATTATTCAAATAAGAGTTCTGCATTTACTTAAATTCTAGTTCTAAAGATTCTCTTGATTTTAAAGCACTAAACGCACACACACACAAATGAGTGTTCAAGAAAGTCATCTTTGATGATGTCAGATCCGATTAACAAAGCATTCAATATCACCGACCCTGAAAAAATCTGGAAGAATTAAAAAAATTACGAATAAAGAGAGAGAGACATACAGCATTGGAAAGAACAAACCAAAGACCAAAGTTGTGTTATTTGAAACTAAACAGAAAGTACAGTCTGGATGATTATCTCGTCTCAGTCAGGAATATAACACACAGACACTTAGATATCACCAGCAGGCCATAGAAAGAGGACAACACACACACACACACACACACACACACACACACACACACACAGACATGTTTGTTTTTGTGAAAAGTGGGGACATCCCTTAGGCGTAATGATTTTTATACTGTACAAACTGTATATACTGTATATTCTATGGCCCTACACCAACCCTACACCTAACCTTTAACTCTCGTTAAAACTTTGTGCATTTTAACTCTCAAAAAAACTAATTCTGTATGATTTATAAGTGTTTTGAAAAATGGGGACATGGATTATGTCCTCAAAAGTCACCTTCTCCTTGTAATATCTGTGTCATACCCATGTCATTATACAGAGTTGTGTCCTGATATGTCACAAAAACTAGAGCACACACACACACACACACACAAAATGAAGATGTGCGCAGATGTGTTCCTCCATCTCAACCATTCCTGATCTACATTCATTACAGATTCACTCTACATTTGTGTGTGTGTGTGTGTGTGTGTGTGCTCTTGTTTTTGAAAATGATAAATTAGGAATATTACTTTTGGGAAGGACCTACTTCCTCTTAAGAAGAACATCATGTTTATAAATGCCACAAACTAAGTAATGAGTGAACACGTCTGAATTAGTAGCACCATTAATGTTTGAATGGTAACACTTCAGAATAGGGAACTCATATTTAGTATTAACTGCAACATTTCCCTCAGTATAATTCTAATTTGCTGCTTATTAATAGTGAGTAAGGTAGTTGTTAGGTTTAGGTATTGGGTAGGATTAGGGAAGTAGATTTAAGGTCATGTAGAATAAGGCTTTAATATGTGCTTAATCAGTACTAATAAATGGTTAATATTCCAGTTTAATGCATACTAATAAGCAAATAGTTAAGAGACCCTAAGATAAAGTGTTACTGTTTATATAAATAAATGGTTGTATTATATATATATATATATATATATATATATATATATATATATATATATATATATATATATATATATATATATATATATATATATATACACACATACATACATTAGACGTGGGCATAGATTAATTTTTTTCATCTAGATTAATCTCACTCTGATCTTGAAATTAATCTAGATTAATCTAGATTAAAATGGCTCATTCTAATTCTGCTGACAGCATTCAGAATATGTGTCTTACCCAAATAAAATTGACAAATAGTAAGTCTTTGAGAAAGGGTGTATCAAGCTGGTGCATTAGAAATTTACATCTCCTGTTTCCAAAATGCATCACACACTGCTTGAAAAAGCTGTAAACTAATTCCACATTGCACAAGCGGGGACACGGTGAAGGTTGTACCAGTGGGCCCTGTTTGAAATTGTTTAATTTGTACGTTCGTTTATTTTTATTTATTTGTGCTATTTACACAATGTTTAAGTTTGTAGGTGTAAATGTACAGAAACTAAATAATTAAATGTAAAAAAGCACTGGATAGTCTTCAATGTAAAAATGAAATGTACAATGAAACCTACATTTATTCAGACACCTTCAACATTTCTCACATTATCAGTCTTTTGAAAATCATATTTCCAATTTTACAAAAACTGCATTCTTCCATCTTAGAAACATTGCCAAGTTACGAAACATGTTATCTGTTTCTGATGCAGAAAAGCTAGTTCATGCATTTATGACCTCTAGACTGGACTATTGTAATGCACTTCTGGGTGGTTGTCCTGCTTCTTCAATAAACAAGCTACAGGTAGTCCAAAATGCAGCAGCTAGAGTCCTTACCAGGTCAAGAAAATATGATCATATTACCCCAATTTTACAGTCTCTGCACTGGCTACCTATTAAGTTCCGTATCACTTACAAATTATCATTACTTACCTATAAGGCCCTAAATGGTTTAGCTCCTGCGTACCTAACTAGCCTTCTACCACGCTACAACCCATCACGCACCCTAAGGTCACAAAACGCTGGACTTTTGGTAGTTCCTAGGATAGCAAAGTCCACTAAAGGAGGTAGAGATTTTTCACATTTGGCTCCCAAACTCTGGAATAGCCTTCCTGATAATGTTCGGGGTTCAGACACACTCTCTCTGTTTAAATCTAGATTTAAAATGCATCTCTTTCGCCAAGCATTCGAATAATGTATCTCTTAAATTGTGAGTGTAGTTGCATCTGATCAAATGTGCATTTTTATTCATTAGCTTGGGTTAAACTTTTTAACTTCTTTTTTTTTTAAACCAAAGTTTGTTGGATCAGCAGCTATGCTAATGATGTTTCTATTTTGTTTCTATGTTTTGCCATAGTTTCTATGTTTTGATTTACATCCTGTGGTAACTAGGATTTACACAAGCTCTAGTCTGGATCCAGAACACCTGAGAAGAGATGATGCTGACCATCAGAGGACCTCAGATGATGCTAACCCTGAATCAACAAACATAACTAACAATTATTGCTACATGTGTGACTGCATCATATAACAATTATTGATTAATAATATTAATAATGTTCATCGTCTAGCTGACTACGTCTTGTAATATTTTTTTTTTTTAAAATCCTGTCAAACGTGCACAAACTGACAGTCACCACCATAAGCTACTACTAAATATTGTAGAAACATTATCTTCTGTAAAGTTGCTTTGTAACGATTCGTACTGTAAAAAGTGCTATACAAATAAACTTGAATTGAATATTACAGTTTTGCTATATATATATATATATATATATATATATATATATATATATATATATATATATATATATATATATATATATATATATATAAAATATATATATCTGGAGTCTGAATAATTTTTGGTTTGACTGTTAAAACTACAAAGTAGTCAAGAGAAGTGAGTGATTTTCATTTTCATTTTCTTGGATTAACATTACAGCAGCCAGTAGCTAAATTAGGCAAGGTCACTTTAAGAGACGATGAACGCATCCAATATAATACAATTTTTCCTCAACTGTTTACTTTCACTTAAGAAATAACTGACAGTAGAGCGCCGTCTCGGGAGTACCCCCCGGCCTGCGAGGGGCGATGGGGGTATGTGGCGAGTGGGGCGGGGCCGAGAGGCGTGGGAACGAGGAGTGAGGCCAGGTGTAGTGATTGATGATGAGCTGCACCTGCGCCCCACTGCTGGTATCGAGTCCCACGTAGGAGATGGAAGGATATAAAACTGGAGCGACTATAGTGAAGGACGAGAGAGGACCAGGCCTGGGACATTATTTTATGTTTTGGTTTTTATTTATGCGCACCAGTCGTCCGCGAGGGGCTGGTGCACTGTTTTGTGTTTATTTTTAATATTAAAGTGTTATTTGATTGTGCGCCGGTTCCCGCCTCCTTCTTCCCGACGACTATGGAGTTTTTATTATTACAATTACTGTTAGTATAAATGTTCATGTTCAGTCAAGGTTTACTCATAGATGTGATACTGAACTTAAAAATTAGCCTGTGAGTGATAGAATAATTATTCATTGAATATGCTCTATTGCCTGAAGGCCTCAGAGCACATATAGAGATTTAGTTAGTTAGGTATTGAGTTACTTAGTATTTTATATTCATTTTAATCTCAAAGTTATGCCATCGAATCGTTTGAAAGCCAACCGAACATACTGTACAGCCATCCCTTATAGCCTCATTTTAATTTATGTCATTAAATTGAGGTTAATCAGTCCAGACTAAGGATTTATCAGACGAGTTGATAAGGGAACAATCTCTATTCCGCAGATATACAGTACGTTACTGGTAAAAGAAACTCTCACATTTCGCAGTACATTTTCCATAGTGTATGTATAGAAACTGTGACACTTCAGACTTCATCCTGAGCTCTGTCCTTCTATCAAACAGCTTCTTCTCATCAACCTCCTCCTCAGTTTGATGTGTGTGTGTGTGTGTGTGTGTGTGTGTGTGTGTGCGTATCTATCAAGCGCCGAAATGTATATGTAAGGAGCGATCAGGTGAAAAATTGCCGCCACACACCAGGACTGGATCTGATGAGCTGATGGCGTGCACACACGCACGCACGCACACACACACACACACACACACAAACACACACAGACTAATCCCACACAGACTCAATATATTTAAGAGACAGGATTGTATTTGACACAGAGCACCAGCCTATCAAATCAGCTGTGTATGTGTGTGTGTGTGATGGATGTGTTTAGCATGAAGAATAGGTCAGTGGTCTGTGTGTGTGTGTCCTGAGTTCTGGTCACCTCTCAGTGGAACATGTGCAATATCGTGTCTACCTGTTTCTATGTATGTTCACGTGTTTATTGACCAGTGGTCTGTCATCTCTCTGTCTGTAGTCAATATAAGCACCCTCTAGCTGGCCTGTATGTGTGTTTGTGTGTGTGGAGGGTGGGGGTGAAATAAAGAGAGAAAGTGATTAGCAAAGAAAGCATTACAGATGTCTACTGTATATGCTGGAGGAACGTGAGTACCCGAGTACTTTGAAATGACAGCAATGATTGATCTTGTTACTTGACTTTTTGTGAAATTCAAACATTTGAGATAATTTTACATGTGATATGTGTCAAAAAGGCTCCACGGAGGGTCATCAAAGTTGTAAAGATGATGCAATATGTGTCATCCCAACACTGGACTCAATATCCTTTTTTTTTTTGTTAATATTATTACATTTTCTTTTTTATTTTTTTATAAAAATTAGTTGTGTTATTCTAATTATAGTGTTTATCTTTTGATAAAGCTGATCTTTAGTTATTGTACTAAGTATTCAGTTTACATATATGCACAAAATTATGAAAATGTCATACCAAACTTTTAAGCATCAAATGTAAGAATCAATTAAAAGATTTATCAACATGAACTTCACATTTATATGTGCATTCGCTTTATTTTCTGTAAAAAATGTACTTCTATTAGTATAAATGTTCATATTAGGGGTGTTAATTGCTATAATGATAATAATAATATTAATAATTAATCAAACAGATTTCTGTAATTAATCCCAACCTTATCTTAGGATCTGAAATCATGCAGTAAAAAAAAAAACATTTTATTTCTCTTTCTTACATTTTAAATATTAGTATATTTCAAGGCTAGTATCACTTATACCAACCAGCACTATATAGCTGCATTAATTATTTTTAACATGTTAAATAACATATCTATATGTGATTTAAGATACTCAATTATATTGTTCCAAACATATTCAACTTAATTTATTCTGTGGAACACACAAGCAGACAGTCTCAGTCACCATTCATGGAATTTGTAATTTTTTTCATACAATGAAAGTGAATGGTGACCGAGGATGTCATTCTACCTAACATTTTCTTTTGTGTTCCACAGAATAAAGTAAGTCTAACAGATTTGAGGATGAGTAGATAAATCTGGGATGGTGATAATAAAAAAAAAAATACACACAATAGAACCCACCTGAGTACAAAAAAATTAACAAAATGTCCACCCATGACAGCGTGCATGGCAACATAACACTGGAGTATTGATGACACAGAGTGATAGCTAAGCAGATTGTAAATGCAAGCACAGACATCATACTGCAGAGCTGGTTAGAACATATCCCACAGAACTGCCGATGACACACAGGAGAATGATGCAACACTTTCATGCCACAAGGAAACTATTGCACTCGCACACACATACACAAGAGAGATGACAGCGCGAGAACCCCAAATCCCCTTGACTAATCCCACACCATCACAGAAAGAGAGAGAGAAATATACAATTTAATAAAAAGAATGGAAGGTGGATTAAATTAAAGCATTGTGGAAGAAATCCCAAAGTGCATGCTAACTGCTGTACTGAATAAATGCTCAGTATCAGCATCACTCGCTAAAATGCCCATGTTTGCCATACAAATACAAGAAAGATCAGTTATACTTCAGCATGCAAATAGTTTCTTGCTAAATATGCACATATATAGCAACTATTTGAAGGCCAATTATTGGCCAGTTTCCCCGAAAAGTGTAAACACTGTGGTATTTTCAAAATATTGTTTTTTGTTAAAGCTTTCCGATCAGCCAGACACAGCAACTTTCACTCAACCAATGGCATTATTTTGAGGCGAGGCAATCTGTTTGTCTAACCAATGGCCGATGGGAAAGTGTTTGTAGAACAGTTTGAAAACAGAAATTATTATAATTATGTTCGTGCCAGAACTTTTAATTTTAAAGTTCTGAAAAAGAAAAAGAAAAACAACAACAAAAAACAATAACTATTTGACACTTAGCATACTGTATGTCAATAAGTTATTGATTTATTTATTCTTTATGACTTGTTATTGCAGCAATGGTGTTGAACTTGATACTGACACCTATTGGTGTGGATGTAGCATTACACAAATAAAAACTGTAGAACTTCAAGTCAAAGTACGATCTACGGTGCCTGTGAGAGAACATGGTCGGTTCACTTATTTTTGTCATGGCCACGAAATAATAGTTTGTGAGAACGTGATAATATGTCGTGGCCACGAGATATTAATTTGTGGGAACGTCATATTAACTAATGGTAACATCATATGTTGTGGCCACGAGATATTAATTATATCATTTTAACTCGTGGTAACATACTTATGTCGTGGCCTTGAGATATTATGTTGTGGGAATAACATCCATTGCCTGTGGCCACGAGTTTAATGCTTAAACAAACCAGCGTGACCATAGCAATCCGGGATTATCAGACATGTATTCATTATAATATATTATTTTGAATTAAGAAAATATTATATTATTTATTATAGAAAATATGTTATTAAATTATTATATTAACCATATGCTTTGGCTACAGGAATTTATTACGTGCCAGTGTCGGCTCTAGGGCGGTGCTTGACGGGGCTATAACTTTCATTTGTAAATGAAAACACAACAGGCTCATTTATCATTTATCTGACAATTATGCCAATAAAGTTTTGACGTGATGTGATGATAAATGAGTGTGTTGTGTTTTCATTTACAAATTAATCTATTTATTAATTAATTATTATAACAATTATTCATTCAATTTATTATTTATTAATGATAAACTTCATTTGAATGCTGACTATCACATGTAATAATGTCCCGTATCCAAAGCATATGGTTATTATAATTATTTAATGATGAAATACTTTCTATAATAAATAATATTATAATTTCATAATTCAAAATAAAATATGAATGAATACATTTCTGATAATTCCGGGTTGCTATGGTCACGCAGGTTTGTTTACGCATTAAACAACAAAACAGCCAAACATGTTGTTCCCTCAACAAAATAAGGATGCTGTTACCTCGACAAAATGATCTCATGGCTACGACATACTATGATGTTCCCACGAGATAATATGAAATAAATAAATAAATAATTTAATAAATAACATCACATGCAATGCATAAGATATCTAGTAAAAGACCAAAAATGTGTTATATTATTTTTATTAAATTGATTTTTTAACTTATTTTATTCAACTACTTTTATGCTAATTATCTTAAAGGGGTCATATAACTTTGCTAAAAGGTGTAATGAGCTGTTTATGAATAGGAACATTTAGTCAATTTATAGTAATAAATAGTGTTTAATAATAATACAAAAAAAATGCTTCCTGGGTAGCATTAGGATCTACTGTCAGACCATATTAATTTATTCATTCATTCATTCATTCATTCAGTATCTAACAAACAATGAAAACAGAAAGCATGGAAACAAAAAAAAAAACAAACACTTTAGACAGCAAGTGCCAAAATGTGTTTGTGATTTTGCTTGCCCAGATTTTGCTATATCAAGGCAACCTGTCATTTTACACCAGAATACTTTGAACTTTGCCATATCCTGTGGTGTGCCTACTATTGCCAAAGTGTGCAGCACAGCCAGATGCCACCAACTCCTGTGTGAGTGACAGGGAAATGGAAGGACTGAGCGAGGAGGAGGGATAGAGAAATGGGCAATAAAGTGGCAAGACGTGGTGGGTGATGCGGAGAATGAAGGGAACTTGAATCAGAGAAGAGAATTGAAATGAATTAGAGAAGGAGAGATTGCCAGGGAGTTGCACAGCAAACTGTACATGTCAAAGAAAGCATGATCCTAGATGAGGAGGAGTGGAAAAGAACTGTGTGAAAAAAATGGATGGAAATGTGTAAATCGAAAGGGTATGTTTGATATTATTATTAGTAGTAGTTGAATATTTCTCATTTTTGTTTGTGGGTTTGTTGATTGATTGATTTGACTGACTAACTGATTCATCTTTGAGGTAAGTTGACATGAATCAGTGAATTTCAATTAATCTTTCAAAATAATTTTAATCACTCAAAATAATAGACATTACCTTATTAAGCATCTTAAACCACCTTCGGAGCACATGGTAATCACCAAAAACCCAAATATTCATAAATGTAAAAAAACATAATTTGTTTTCATCATTTTTATCAGCCTTTTTCAAGTTAACATTAAAACAAAAGTGAATACAAGTAAAAAGAAAATAAAGGTAAATAAAGGTTAATATTACATTCATGCATACATAAAAAAAGGCTCAACAGTACAGAAATACTTTTTATGAGTTGGATTATGAGAATGAAAGGAATGGAAGTGCATTGAAAGGTCAATTAAGAAAAAAAATGAAAAAAATAAAAATGTAAAAGTGAGATGACCAAGAAAAAGTATTGAGATGAAGAAAAAAAAAATATATACCGTATATTTAGAAGAATGGACAGATATATGGAGAAGCTCAGAGAAGAGCTGGAGTCGCGGCACTGCTGATCTGGGCTGTATAATAAGTGGGCTTACGGATCAGTGCTCAGCCAATCCCACAACCCCTATCAAACTGACAGCGTGCTGCACATACGTTACACACCACTGCCTCTCACACACACACACACACACACACACACACACACACAGGGGGAGATGGGGGGCAGCGTTAGCAGGTGAAGTTCTTTAATCAGTAACATGGATTTATTTTTAAGCATTCACTCATATACACAATGGACTGGGAATATGAGACCTCTGTGATGTGTCTGGAGATCAGAAATTAAAATACGCTGTTTATGTAATTAGTTATTTTTCATAACTAAACAAGTGAGGCTTTTGAACCAACATATTAAAGAAGATGAAAAATAGGACAGGATGCTTGTATTGTCCACACACACACACACACACACACACACACACATACACTGACACTAGCTAAATAAGGACATACCCTAACAGACTTGTTTTATATTATGCTAATTATAATGACTAAATCCTACAAGAAATAAAAAAGTAAGCATTTTAGAAATGAAATTAAATGCAAAGCTATTTAAAAGCCATTGTTTGGTTAATACATATTTTTTGAGAATTTACTTATGAATAGAAAGTTCAAAAGAAACCGCATTTATTTAAAATTAAACACACACATACACACAGTGACACATAAGCACCAATGCAAGTGATTTTCTGCTTGCTGTGTTAATAGTTATAGGTTCGTAAACATGCTTCTGTTAAGGTTCTTCTGCTCTCGGCTATTTAACCTCATGCAGAGTTCACAAACAGCTGCATGCACACACACACATTCACACATGCACACATACACAAACATGTGTATTACACGTCAGGTGAAGGGGGAAATAGCATTGTTTTTTTGCACGTACAAAAGAGAAACTACTGCAGCATGGTTTTGCTTCTGTTGTAAAATAATTTGGCAGTCAGATCAAATAATCAGTGTAGAAAGATGTTAAAAATCATGGCAGATATTACTTAGCTAAAGGCTACATTGGATACAATGCTCTTACTATTTCCTGTCTCTACAATACACAGTATGCAAATGTTCCAGCCTACAGTACTATATTTAACAAAATGTGTGGTAGACAGTAAAACAAAATAAAATAAAATGCCTGCCATAATGTGGGTATGTGAAATAAATGATTAAAAATATTATAAACATAAATTTATACAATTAGGGGTGCTCCGATCATGATCGGCCGATCGTTAATGCGCATCTCGTCAGTAAAGCCGGTTATCTAATCAGCGGTTAATTCCATCAGGTGCGTGATTTCACATAGAGCAGCTGTTACTACACAGAGCCGTTGTTAACTGAGAGAATGCGCCAATAAACGCTGAAAATGAAGTGGATTTGCGCATCTTCTCTATTAACAACGGCTCTGTGTAGTAACAGCTGCTCTATGTGAAATCACGCACCTGATGGAATTAACCGCTGATTAGATAACCGGCTTTACTGACGAGATGCGCATTAACGATCGGCCGATCGTGATCAGAGCACCCCTATATACAATAAAAAAATGTATAATAATAATTACAAAGTCAGTGCTAAGGTGTATTTATTTTATTTTTTTACATAAATTTGAACTAAGTGTGCAACTACTGTACACATCTCAAAAAAGTTGGGACAGGGCTATGTTTACCACTGTTTACTTGCTCAACTGTGTTAGGTTTTCTTTGTCACATCTTCCTCTTTATGATGTGCCAAATGTTTTCTATGGGTGAAAGATCTGGACTGCAGACTGGCTTTTCAGTACACGGATCCTTCTTCTGCACAGCCATGATGTTGTAATTGATGCAGTATGTGATCTGGCATTGTCATGTTGGAAAATGCAAGGTCTTCCCTGAAAGAGATGACGTCTGGATGGGAGCATATGTTGTTCTAGAACTTGGATATTTCTTTCAGCATTGATACTGCCTTTCCAGATGTGTAAAGCTGCCCATGCCAAACGAACTCATGCAACCCCATACCATCAGAGATGCAGGCTTCTGAACTGAGCACTGAAAACAACTTGGGTTGTCCTTGTCCTCTTTAGTCCAGATGACATGGTTTCCCAGTCAAATTTTGATACGCCTGACCACAGAACAGTTTTCCACTTTGCCACAGTCCATTTTAAATGAGCCTTGGCCCAGCGAAAACGCCTGTGTTTCTGGTTCATGTTTAGACATCGCTTCTTTTTTGATCTATAGAGTCTTAGCTGGCAACGGCGAATGGCACGTGTTGTCCACGATGATGTTTTCTGGAAGTATTCCTGAGCCCATGTTGTGATTTCCATCACAGTAGCATTCCTTTAAGTGATGCAGTGCCGTCTAAGGGCCCGAAGATCACAGGCATTCAGTCTGGTTTTCCGGCCTTGACCCTCACGCACAGAGATTGTTCCAGATTCTCTGACTCTTTGGATGATATTATGGACTGTAGATGATGATAACTTCAAACTCTTTGCAGTTTTTCTCGGAGAAGCTCCTTTCTGATATTGCTCCACTATTTTTTGCCGCAGCATTGGGGGAATTGGTGATCCTCTGTCCATCTTGACTTCTGAGAGACATTGCCATTTTGAGAGGCTCTTTTAATGCCCAATCATGTTGGCAATTGACCTAATAAGTTGCAGATTAGTCCTCCAGATGTTTCTTATATGTACATTTAACTTTTCCGGCCTCTTATTGCCACCTGTATTGCCACCCGACTTTTTTTGAATGTGTAGCTCTCATGAAATCCAAAATTAGCCAATATTTGGCATGACATTTCTAAATGTCTCACTTTCAACATTTGATATTCATCAATATTCTATTGTGAATAAAATATAAGTTTATGATATTGGAAAATTATTCCATTCCTTTTTTACTCACACTTTGTACAGTGTCCTGACTTTTTTTGGAATCGGATTTGTATTCTCTCAAAATAAATTTTCCAAACATACCTGTAGGGGTACCACAGCTTGTGACTGGGAGAGTACCCTCAAAGCAATACCTTTATACCTTTATACCACTAAATGGTTCATAACAAAACCATAAGACCACATATTACTACCATAAGGCAGCATATTATTATTCCAATGTGCAATTATGCATACTTAGGGGTAAAGGTGTAGTTTTTAGGGTACAATGCAAAAACACATCACATATATATAATATTTATCATATAAATGTTAGTGGAACGAACACTAAACAAAAACATGAAGAAAAATTATGCAAAAAAAAGAGATGCACGGTATCAACAGAGGTGCAGGGAAGAAGAAAAAGGCAGAGCAGCTGAACAACACTGACAATGTGAAAGGAGAACAAGGAAGACTGGAAAAGAACGTGTGTGTGTGTGTGTGCGTGTGTGTGAGAGAGAGAGAGTGGGATGTGTGAGAGAACTGGAGGAGGAGAGATTCACACTGAATTTGTGAGAAGAGGAAAGAAAAAGACAGACAGAGAAAGAGAGAGAGAGAGAGAGAGAGAGAGAGAGAGAGAGAGAGAGAAAGAGAGTTCAGTCCAGAAGGTCCCTCCCACACATAACAAAACACATTCTCATCAAGGCTACACACACAAACACACACTCTCTTGGGGAAATCTTGCATCACCACCATTTAATGCTTAGTTTACCGACACTTCATACACCTCGTTGTGTGTTTCTCTGACAAAAATCCTAACTAGGCTTTCATTAGCAATGCAACACATGTGCAAGTGACTGAAAGTGAGGCTTTCGTTTGGTTCTCTGCTCTTGTTTACAGGATTGTGCGCCATTCACAACTGAATTAAGAATTCCGTTTAATTTACAATTAAATTCTAACTGAATATAAGTTAAGGTAGCAGTTTGGAAACAATTTCTAATTCAATTTAAATAAAGTTAAAATGTAACTATTGTTATTAGTTTGTTTATATATTTATTTAAACTTCTATATTTATTTAAATTTCATCACAAGTAATAATGAATGTTTAGGTTTATGGGAAAACAAATTCAAAAAATGTAACTGTATACAGACCACCATTAAAAATGGGGTTAGTAAGATTATTTTCTTCAAATAAATTAAAACTTTTAATCAGCAAGGAAGCATTAAATATATAAAAAAGGTGAAAGTAAAGACATTTATGCTAATTTTTTTTGTTTATAATAATAGTAATAATAATAATAATAATAATAATAATAATAATAATAATATCATAATTTGAACAACAAACTTTTGAATGGTAGTGGTAAAAAATTGCATGTCTCTTTGGATGGTTCATTTATTATTGTTGCATGTACACAATGTAGCACAAAATCCTTCCTCTATTTTCCTGACAGAGCTTTGAATAGATTTGATTGACAGTATGGGTGGCATCAGCAGACAGACCAATTAAATGCATTTGCATACAGCTAAAAAATAAATAAAATTACAATAAAATTAAAATCTTTGTGTAGGTGCGTGTGTGTGTGTGAAAGAGACAGCCTATGTGCATATGAATTATACTGTGGGGAGCCAGTGTTTGTATGTGTGTGCTTATGAAAATGCTGAAATGTGTCTCGTCACAGGCAGTAATTAGTGCAGACAGTGTTTTGATGAGCGGATATACTGCTGAAGCTTACTTAATTAGAGTCTCTGGGTATGAGTTTGTGTGTGGTGAAATACCAAGCTTTAGCTCTCACAAACACCTGTGCCTACAACTCCCATGAACTCCCAATGTAAATGGGTCATGTGAACCTGTTTCCATCAGAAATAAGCTTCAATTGACTGAAAAAAAAGAAGAAAAAAAAAGATTTTTCAGAGAAATTAAACATTAACTTTTTTAGGTTTTAGTTCAGTCAAACAAATAAATACTGTTATTATTCACCCTCATGGCGCTCCAAACCAAATGACTGACTTTATTCTGTGGAAAATGAAAACAACATGTTCAAGCTGCTTTTTTCCACTTATTGAACCCAGCTAACACGGAACATTTTCATAACTTAAAATAATGTTTCTATAATTTTATGGCAAGGTTCTCTCAACGTTATGAACAAATGCTCTGCCAGAAACAGTACAAAGTTATTGGTCTTTAAACTGTTAGCCAGCACCCCCCATTATGGGACTCACAGCTGAAAGTGCTCTACCTAACTTATAATCGTAACAGTTTCCATTGTTCTCAAAACATTAGCACAACAATGTAATTTATACATGGCTTAAGAAAGTTTTTGCCTGAAACATTTATTTGGATGGCTATCTAATGCATTTTCTTTATTATATATATATATATATATATATATATATATTTTTTTTTTTTTTTTTTTTTTACAATCATCAAAAAATCTGAAATAACTTTTTCATAAATTAATGAGATTGTTAAAAAAAACTGTTCTTATAACAATTTTTGATAGCTGGGAAAATTTAACTTTATTTTAACTATTTTATTTTGTTACATTTTATGTTATTAATAAATAAAATATTTGTAATAAATACAAATCTATATTTTTATACATTTTTATTTATTTATTTATAATATAAATTTGTATATAAAGTAAAGTTACTTATATTTATCCATTGCAAAGATAATTGAAAAAATTCAAATACAAATGTGCCGATGATAACCTTTAAAGATGAAATAATCGAGGCACCTCTATTTTTACTTCTTTTTTCTGCTTTTGCATTAAGGTGTAAGTGTGCAGAGCTCACATTTATTTGCCTTTAATATGATTAACAGTGCTGGATTGTCACTCAGCCACAAACACTCGGCTTATCTTGCCTTGCAGAGAGGCCTCTTCGAGTCTCCTTATAACCGTAATCAGGGCTCGACTCTTTTGACTGAGCGACATTCAAAGACTGCTGGCTCTCACTAAAAGACTTCTGAGAACATATCTACACACAAGCACACACACAGACACCTCTAAAAAGAAAAGATGGTTATAGCCATCAAAGCAGAGGATGCATTAAGTGTGTATATTAAGCAGACTACACACACACACACTCAAAAATGCTTGAGCACAAAGCGACATTTAAGCACTGCATTACTGTTTTTTTATTACTGTATTTTTATGAAGAAAAAAAAGCTTTTTTATGTGCATCCCATTTTCAATTGAAGAAGTGCAAAACTGCTGTTGGTTTAAGAAAGTATTGTGTAAACTGTGTAGAAAAGTATTTAGCAATCAGTGATACTAATCTAAGGCCCCACATATAGAAATGGAACTCAGTGTTCCACATACATTAGCCCCCTCCCCATGCCCCCACTGGACTGCGTTCATATTAATACATGCCACTGCTCTCTTCACTTTTATATTTATGTTTTTGAACTGCTGGATTTGTATCCAAAGCTTCAGTACATAACTGCACTTACGTCTGTCTTACGTTTCTATACAGAAAAATCGCTGCAGTTTCCAGTTGAAATAGAGGCAGTAAAACTCCAACAACCTGTATTCCTTTTCACACAAAGTTTTGATTAAGCTTAATTTTAGCCAAAAAATTACTTGAGAATTTTTTTTTTATATATTTGGAAAAAAAAATTAACATGCTGGGAGCCTGCAAGATTTCAAAACTGGTACTTTTGAACGTTAGCATCACATATCCAGCTTTCTAAGTATTGGTTTTGATATGCAGTAGGTTTTTTTTCGGGAGCTCACGCATTATGGAGTTGCACATGAGTGGTAAAGAGCGCCGATATGAATCCTGTGAAACTAAGCTACAACAAAAAGGTTCAAACCTGCATATAAGGAAGTTTAAATGGCACAGTTGCATTTTTTATATAAACATATCAGTTTTGCATTTGTTAACAATCAGGTAGGTTCAGGGATGGGTTTGGTGTAGGGGATATTTCCAACGCAATAGATCATTAATCAAATATCACCCTGGATATTTGAATTATGAACTGCTGCAATATGTACCTGAAGCAACATAATAAAAACACATCAATACATGCCTATATCAAGTGGGGAAAACAACATGTGCCAAACATAGGGCTGTGCAAAAAAACAAATGCGATTTTCATGCACATCTCATCAGTAAAGACACTCCTGTAATTAGAAGTATGTCTCCAGAACGTGCGTTCGGATCAGGGTTGCCAGGTTTTCACAACAAATCTTGCCCAGTTGCTTCTCAAAACTAGTCCAAAACTAGCGCTTCCAGGAGGTTCCCAGATAAAAATTGCTTCTCGGGGTTACAGTATACATTTTTTTTAGCAGGGTTAAAATTCGCAGTTTAGGAACTAAATATCACGTTATTTATATTGGGGTCGCTTCCACCCGCAGACATAAAAAAAAACACAGACTTGGCAACACTGGTTGGCATTTACTACACCGAGCCGTAATTCATGACTGTCTACAAAAAATCGATGTTAAAATCGCAGGCGATTCTTTGTCGCTTTTGAAAACGATTTTGTGTTAGTTGTCGGTAGACTATGGCTCTGTGTAGTAACTGCCTCTCCACCTTAACCAGTGTTGCCAAGTCTGTGATTGTTTTTCATGTCCACGGTTTGAAGCAACCCCAATACCAATAACATGATATTTTTAGCTGCTAAAATGTGAGTTATACCAAGGCAATCCTTCCAAAAAAATTATATTTTAACCCCGGGAAGCAATTTTTATCAGGGAACCTCCTGGAAACGAGATTGGGCTAGTTTTGGACTAGTTTTAAGAAGCAACTGGGCAGAATTTGTTGTGAAAACCTGACAACCCTGATCTGAATGCATGTGCTGGAGATATACTTCTAATCACAGGAGCATCTTTACTGATGAGATGCGCATGAAAATCACATTCGATTTTTTGCACAGCCCCAGCCAAACATGTCACTGGACATTTCAATTATGTAATAAAATGGTTGAAATCTTTGCCCACTCTTTGCCCACCAAGCTGGAGTTTTAAAGTAACTTCCCTGACAAACTTAGACATAAAGAGAAAAAACAACATACACAACAAAATCCTGCTCAAAAACAAACCCAAATATCTGGAAATCCGGTAATGAACTAGTCACATAAAAACAAGAACTATTTGATCATCTAAATGTGGCTTCTCACCCTGTAGTGAGAAGTTTAGCAAGTGCAAGACTTTCAGTTTCCAGCAAAGCTTTGAGGAAACAAATCTAAACGAACAACATTGTTTAACTTTAACCACCTGCTGTTGAGAGTCTGTCAGCCATCTTGTAAAAACCAGTGGGGCCTAACTGAAGCGTTTTCTGTTGAAATGCTTTGGAGTCTAACAGCAACTGGCCTCCATTTCTATATGCAGGTTTATCAAGAATGAAATGAAGCAATGAATGACAGAAGAACGAGAGAAAAAGAGGCAGGAGAGAGGGGAGAGAGATATTGAACCCGACAGGCTGAGAGTAAACTTAAATTAAACACACCCAACACTACCAAATGTAGAAGGGAGGAGAGCTGGCTGACGGAAGGTAGGCAAATGAATGCAAAAGGAGGGAAAATAAGAGATAGATGGGTAGATGGATGTATACTATGTGAGTGAGAAAACGAACCCCAGAGAAAATGTGCTTGTGCTTGAGACAGACTGTCAGGACTGCTAGAGGATTTCATTACAAGCCCACTTTGACTGGCAGCATGCTTCAACATTCACTTTCTCTGTCTCTCACATGCACCGTCATTCCGGCAGCTCCCCAGTGCCCAATATCTACTTGTTAATCAATCAATAGAAGTAAACATAGAGCAAGGCATCAAGGAGGACAATTAGATAGCCAGTAAACATAAATCCATGTTGCACTGGCAGAGAAACAGATCCAGTCATGCAGCACCAGAAGGGATTCTCAGGCTGAACTAAATGAAAGCATCATCCTGATAGAAAAACTGTCAAACTGTACTTTAAAAGTATAGTCCATAACCTAATTTTTATGTAGCTGATTCAGCTTCATGCATGAAATTATACCCCTTACGGAAGTTAAGCATAGTTTTATTATAGTAAAAGTGTGGTATCCATGGTTTTTGGCGTATTAATTGCCATTTGTATAACCACAGTTTTACTGCAAATTAAACTATTGCTAGTTAATTTAGCAATTGTTTCTTGTAAACAATCACAATGTGATGTGTTGTTTTTGTCTTTGTTGGAGTTTCGATAGCCCGTCATTGATGTATGCATCTCTTTCTGAGTTCCATGACAGCAGTAAAATCATACAGGTTTGGAATGGCACAAGGGTGAAAAAAATAGTGTCAGAATTTCATTTGAATTATTCATTTCGAGAACTGGTAAATCTCTCAGATAAAATGCACTTTATTACATATAATCAATGCTTTGTAACCATAGTATTAGGTGATATGTGTGATAAACTTTGAGGAAGAATAAGGTGCATTTTAATGTGGAATCAGTCTTGTGTAAAAGAGAGAGACAGACGTGCGTGGGCAGGTAATAAGCAGACTTTTTTTTTTCAATATAGCAGCAAAAGCAACAGCAATATCTTTGCACTAATGGTCTTGTTAGCAACAACAGTGGTAATGCACTCCACATCTCACACACTTTCTATTTAACACACGCACAGAAAGAAATAAGGATGGAGACATCTTGAATTCTCCTTAATTTAAAGAATGTACAATGAAATACCACAATAAAGAAAGACATAAAACCTAGTTTTACTCAGGAGCTAATTCACACAAAGTCACACAATTCCAGAAGATTGATATAAAAACGTGACAAACAAAAAAGGCAGTGAAGAAATTTCTGTGGGAGCCATTTTGTTGACTCGTCTTGTGGACTGGAGAAAGCAGAAGTGATTAGATCACATTATTATCTCAGACTGCCTCAGGACCATTAGGGACAAAACACAAGCACACATCAGCGCAGAACACATGCTTTCAGTCAGATAACAAACCCTTACAGCACTGACAACTCAATCAAACATACACACGCATATGATCAGCTCAGAGCGTTTGTGGTTTGTTCTTCTTTCATGCTTCTTAACTATTTTATTTGTGACCTTTTCTGCTCTATTACCTTTACAGGGTATCTCTTACATTGTGTCACCAGAGATTCTATATGCAGTATTGTTAGTCTTATTTGTTTCTTCTTTTATTGATTAAAACTGGTAAGTAAAGCAAAAACTTCAAAGCTGTCAGAGATTTCCCATATTTTAAATAATAAATGGGGATATATTCTACACATTTACGGTAAAGTTTAGCTTTTTTACCCAATTGTTAGCCAAGTTTTCTTTTAATTGAATGTATTATCATAATTTTGCTCACTTAGGCTAACTTCTCTGCATGTAAATTGAGTAACAGTTCCACTTGCTAGCTGCTGGACATTAATTAGATGGTGATTGGTAAACATAGACAGTCAGAGGTGATGTCATAATTATGGTGATTTCTCATTGGCTTGATTTGGGATTTTAGTTCCCATATATGGTCATAGACTAGGGAGGAGCTTGTTATTATGAATGATTGTGTAAGTCTACATAGTAAATCAACCACTAGATAAATTATCTAATGTCTTAATTTATTTTTCTATGCTTCGCATATTACTCAAAATGCATTTAAAAATAATGAGTGGTACTGAATAGTTGCTTGCATGTGTGAAAGGCCTGTACCCTGTTAATCCTGTTTGGAGAGGGCAAATGACACACACTCCAAAATACGGTGTACTGAAACAGCATTGTGCTAAGAGGCTTACAGGAAAAGTGTCACACACGTTAGTGTGTGTGAGAGAGAGAATGTGTCGGCATGTGAAGAATCCTGAAGTATTTGTAATCATAATGGTGTCTGTACAAATTGGCAGCACTTGACTGGACGGCGAGGGCTTCTTTAAGTGAGCAAATGTTGCGGCGTCAATCCTAACAGCACCCCACACACACACACTCCCACATACACGGAAGTTTTATACGGTTGTGTTCACTGCAGTGAAACTGATTAAAATGACTAGCTTTCTGTACAATGCTAGGCACCACCATCACCCTTCTTTCTCACTTTTTCAAGTTCTTTTTTTTCTCCTCTCTCTCATTCTATGTGTCTCTCCGAACCCTTAGCGGCAGGACCCATGGTGAATTGTTTGTAAGCTTCATACCAGATCAGGTCTCACACACCCACTGCAACTTCATCAGTAACATAATTTATTCATTTATTTTATGTAGTGCGTGTGTGTGTGTGTTAGTGTTGTGTACTCTGCTTTGATGTTCTGTCTCCCATGATTACACTCAGATAATGTCACCAAGCCTTCTGTGTCAGTTCAGTCATTTTATCAAGCTTCACAAACACTTGTGTGGCCGCTCACACAACCCCCACACACACCCACATGAAAATACACATTCAAGGAGAAAGGAGATGGGCTTCCTGTACCCAAGAGCCCTGTATACGGCAAGAGATGAAAAATTGAAGCGGAACTTTACAAGAAATTAACAAGAACTAGATTTTTACATTTTCTTTTAACACTTGTCTGTGCAAAACTGTTTCTCATGATTCTAGAGCCAAAGTGTACAATCCTGAACTTGGAGGGCCAACATCCTACAGAGTTCATCTAAACAGTAACTTGTCCCAACCCCTAGCAATA
Organism: Carassius auratus; assembly: GCF_003368295.1. Lineage (NCBI taxonomy): Eukaryota > Metazoa > Chordata > Actinopteri > Cypriniformes > Cyprinidae > Carassius > Carassius auratus. Next base: position 16,886,820 of record NC_039271.1, read on the forward strand.
AGTTTCTTATTATCCTGAAGACCTTGGTTACCTTAGTTCAGGTGTGTTTAATTGAGTTTGGGGCTAAAATCTGCATGGTAGTGGCCCTCCAGGAGCAGAATTAGACAACCCTGTACTAGAACATTGTGGGTGGTTGCCAGGGGGTTGCAATGCGATTGTTACGGTCTACTGACCAAGTCCAAATGACCCACCCTTTAGTCCAGTGGCGCTCAACCCGCGGCCCATCATGAATTCAAATGCCGCCCACCATGCTGAACACAATTTGAAAAAAATATTTTAAGTTTTACAATTAATTTTAGTGTTTACATTAATTAAAAAAATGTGCCACAAAAATATAAGCTATAATATTTTTATTATGTACAATAATTTTGTTTTTCATATATTATTTTCAGACACGAGCAGACCTGTAGCCTACTCACGTTATTAACGTTACGCATTTAACGTCACTTACAAGTGAGTACTTTGGCAGAATTTGATTCAAATAGTCATCAGCAGCCATTAGTTCAGCAAAATTGAGCATCAGAGTGGACAAATTTGCTATTAAGGGAGAAAAATGAAATGTGGAAAATGCCAGAAAAGAGAAACATAGGCAACAAACAAGAGTAGTCGCAGCAGTGAAGGAAGCAGAGTGCTGGACTTTTCGTTCAGTTTTGTATGTAATGGCAAAGAGATTATATGTTTTTTTATTAAGTTAATTTAGAAGCTGATCTGATCATAGCTATGTTTGATCAATTTAACCTTCTTAAATCATCACGACTTGAAATAAAATCTATAGATACAGTTCAGGCATATAACAATGTTTTAATAGTAAACCTAGATAAATGTGAGCTATATCCAATAGTTTGTGCGGAGAGTGGAAGTTAAGCGCTTTGCAGGATATTGAGGCGCCAGCATGATCACTTGCATTTCATCGGTGGATACGCCATAATTTTTACTCATAGAAGTAACAGTAATACATCATTCGTTACTGTAAAGGTTCTACTTTTATTTGTGTTCACTCACAATATCAACAATGTTGTGCTTCACAACGGCTTTTTGCCGTCTTGTCTTGAACAGGAGCGCTTCACAAAAATTAACCGAAACTCAGCGAATACATGCCTCACAGACATGATACATATATTTATAGAAAGCTTTAAATAACTACTTAATGAAATGATAATAAAAAAAATAATAATAAAAAAACTCTTTAATTATAATCATAATCCATAAAGATTTACTTCTCTCTAAAGGCACGTCTGAGGAGATGGCGAGTCAGGATCGTGAACTCCATCCTTGCGTCAACCAACTCAGAAAAGACCATTTTATTAGTAAATAATTCAAATATCTTTTGCAAGCTTTAGCCTATTGCATGCATTTCAATGCAGAAATGTTCAGTTGCACTGACAACACACCGATATTTGATATTTGGATCAACGCAAGGCTACATTTGTGAATGCACATTTTCTGCAATGTCACGTCATGCACCCAAAATATGTACTGTATTTGAGTAAGAACTGAATTTGTTGACCAAAACCATGACTTTTGTACAACTACAACATTATCTTTATTGACTCCTTGACAAATAAGTTTCATAATATGAATGAGTGCAGTATGTTTTGAAAGTATGCATGTGTGTAATATGAATGCAATATGGACATCTGTCATGTTGGCATTATCATGTGACCTATGGCAACATCCACATTTATAAATTTGACAACCCTCATGGCAAAATCCATCGAATACAAATAGTATACACAGTAAGTCCCCTTTGTATATTTGTTGAAAATTTGCATTAATAACAAAAACAACTGTAATGTGTAATTTTCTTATGTAAAATGTGACTCTGTTTGCCTGAACAATACTTTCTGCTTTGGTAATAGGGTGTTGTGAATAGAGTGCCGAAGTTATGATGTCACTTTGTAGGCCAAAACACTGAAGTGAGTTAGCATTTAAACACTACGGGTTCCCTCACCCTAATGTCTACGGGGTTTTTTTTTAATGGGTTTTTGCTAAATCACCTGAAATAACCTGAATTTTTACAAATATTATTGTACACAGAATTCTGTGATATTAAGGTAACCGATGACTGAGAGACTGTAGTTCGACAATGGTGTTTTGTTTTGTCCCGAGATGCAAGCACAAGTCGTCGAATGAAAGATGCTCATTTTCCGTCCGATGTTACCCAGCGGAGACTCTGGGTTCGTGCCGTAAGGTAAGCTAACACAACGATGATTTCCATGTGAACACCGTATATACTGCCTTAATGTGGCCACGACAAAACTTTATTGGTGCATATTGCTTAACACACTATTGTTACTTTGACGGTCAGATGGAGTTAAAAAGGCTAGCCAGAATAAACGTTTTTCACAACCAAATCAACAGCTAAAATACCTTTGTCTTTTAAAATATCTAAATCCTTGTTTACTTTGCCAGTGTTTAATAGATTAGATCCGCTCCAATTTTATTAAAGGCCAATGTTACGTCGAGATATGTGTTTGTTTAAAATATTCAAAATAATACCTGGTTTATTGACTTATTGTAACTTGTTTGGATATAATTAAGAAAGGGTGGGTCCTGCACCTATATATATAAATAGGTGCCAATTTTACTGGCCACTAAGCCCTCAAAACTCTGTAAACCTGGAAGTAACCATACACACATTTGCTCAACAAGCCACTTGCTTTCAGGTACCATTAAAGCCCATAGTACAAAAGCACTGTATGCCAAAGTTTCAAGGTTTATCTAATTCAGACCTGAAAGTTTCAGACAGGGAGGTGTGCACCTTCTCTGATATACTCTAACAAGCTCTACCGCAGAGCAAGAAACAGCAGTCTGCTCTCTCACCCTCACACTGTGGGGGAAACTATAATTTTTAATCATTTTTAAAATGTGTCGAAAGGGTCGAGTCTCCAGCCGTTAAGATAATGCTTGTCTCTCTCTATCTGTTTCTCTCACGGCCTCAGTCTGTGACTCTGTCTTTCTCTCCATCTGTCGCTCTCTCTTTTAAAATGTCTTGCCTTGTCTTTGTCTATTCATCTCTGTTTATCTCAAGCTCATTCTCGCTGTCTGCCTTTAGTGTCTTCCCGCCATTTCCTCTGTGCGCTCCCAAAGCATTTCTTTGAAATGCATCTAATTAGCACGAGGCTCATCGTGCAGGTTAAATTAAATTGCAGAGATACACGGAGGATGGAGGTCAATAGCTCCATAAAGACCGGCAGAGCTGATAATTGGCTGGCTTTTCTTTTCCGTGCATGATCAAAATGCCAGTGGACTGAGGATGGTCTGCCTCGCAGAATGTCTGGCAGAGTGACAGAGACCTTCCTTTTTTATTTATGTATTTATTTTTTTAAAGAGAAATCAAAAGGGAGAGAAGACCAACCAATCACATCCCACCACTGCACATTTCCCAGTCTGGGTCTAAATACCAACCTATGAAAAGTAAAAGTTGCGTGGCTGAGAGAGGAAATGGTAAGAGAGGTCATGAAAGAAAATGACTGAGCGGTTGGGCTGAGCAGTTCTTAGTCTTTTCACCATGTGACAGTAGAAATGTGTCAGCCATTTTGTTGCTAAACCGTCTATACGGTATCGAAGGAGGACTATGTTTCCTGGAGAAGACTAATTGTTAATCTTAAGGACAGATGCTCAGGGTGGTGCACATTCAGAAAAATTGTAGTAAAATATTTTGATTAAGTGATGTAAGCCAATCAGACTTGACTGACCCAGCTTGGTCACAATGAACACCACTCAGGTTTTCTCCTTCAAATATTAAAATATAGTATAAGTTCTACTATTTTTAATTGTTCTTTATAGTGTAGCATATTATGAAAGATGATGACAGACTTAAAATAATATAATTTAAGTAATTGGTAACACTTTAGTATAGGGTCCAATTATCAAAATTAATTAGTTACTTATTAGCATGCCTATTATTAACCTATTGGCTGTTTATTAGTGCTTATAAAGCACATATTTTACATGACCATATCCTACATCCCTAATCCTTCTCAAAACTTAACAACAACCTTACTAATTCTTAATTGAGCAGCAAAATAGGAGTTTATTGAGACAAAAGTCATAGTTAATGGTTTGTTAATGGTGAGAATTGGACCTTAAAATAAAGTGTGACCGTAATTTGTATTTGTTAAGTAATTTATGGTTATGGTTATTACATTGAAATTAAGAAATAAAACGATTTATTGTGATATTTACGACTAATATGATATAAAATGTGAGAGAAAGAGTTTGAGGGCTGAAAGCGGTTTGAGGCGGAGAGCAGTGTGTCGCGGCGCTCTCACCTCTAAAAGTCACGGAAATGCCAGGTCACCTGCTCTCATACATTGGAATCAAACAAATGCGAAGGTGTGAGGTCCTCAAAGATCACAAAACCACACACACCACCATTCACAAGCTCCAAACACATCACTCGCACCTCTCTTTCCGACAGGGCTGTCGACAACTCACTTCCTCGACTGCCTTTGATTGCTTTGTTATGACTGCCCTCATCCCCTCCCAATCCCTCGCTACTGCTCCCTTTTTGATGATTACTCTTTAATAAAGCATCTCTTTGAAGTGCGTTGGCTCATACTCCTGTTTGCTGGCGCAGGTTGATGACATGGAAGCTCAGAGACTGACACCAGGACACGACATCACAGAGGCCTTAGATAGCGGGAAGTCTTTTAAAAATTCATTAGTGACTTTAATAATTAAGATATATGGAAATGACATGGGTGAATGATTAAGTAGGCGAAGTGATCTACACCAATGAGGCCATATAAATAATGTTTATATTCCACATATTCATTAATCTCTACAAGAAACATCAAGAAAAAAAGTCTCATATCCTACACTAAGTGCACTGTATCGTCAGTGTTTTATAATAGAAAGTGACAACATCGGATTCATAGGATTATCTGAAGTAGCTTTGGTAATCATTTAATACCATGCATCCATAACACAGTTCCATTGCCATCTGATACCATGACAGTACCATAGTACCACCATAAGAGTAAAAAGGACTCACATTATTCAAAACGTGATGTCCTATAGTAAAATCACATATGATACTGGTATTAATTGGAACAATACTTGGTCAAATTAAATATAATCACATTTATAAACTGTTGTCATTTACAACTTAATCAGAATATGATACGTTTCATCTGTAGTTACAGTTCTACTACTACTACTACTACTACTACATTTTGCAACATAGCAGGTGAAATGAAAGTAAGAGGGTTATTGATAATTATAGTGTACAGTATATTGTCCATGAGTTGGACAAGTTGTAGTGGACCAGAACAGGGGAAATATGTATTCTCGATGCAAAATCGCTCCTTCACACTCACAGTCTCACAAACCCATACACACAGATAGGCAGGCCACTGAGAGCCCTTTAAAGTTTTTGTTTACTATTGATCGTTGAGGTCTACGGTATGAGGGCAATGTGGTGGAAAAACAACTGACCCTTATGCTCTAGTGTGTGAGAAATCGTGTGATAGCATGAAACACCACTACAACATGGATTGAAATACACACTCTGTCTCTTTTTCTTGTACACATTTCTCCAGAGCCGGTGGTTTTGATTCAGTGGTCTAATCCTGTGTAATCCATCTGTGCAAACATGTAGATTTACATGCAGTGTTCCCGCAGTTATTGGCCTGGATGCTAATGGATTCAGCTTGGTATCCTTCTCAGAATAGCGCCCCATCTGAGTAAAAAAGCTGAAGCCGTCTGTCTAGCCAGGCAAACCCTAGAACTATTTAGCCTTGTCTTGTCCCATTTTAGACTCGTCACATTCTTTCTACTTCTTTTTTTTTTTTTTTTTTTTTTTTTATAATTCCTGGCATTTCTTAAGGTTTGGATACTCTGCTGACCGGATACTACTGTTATTTGCTGTGTCTGTTCCTTAGTAAGAGTCATCTAAACTTGCTCCTAAAGAGACAATGTTCTACAGAGTTTAGGTCCAACATGCCCTAGCACAACTGTCCAGAGGTCTTCAGGGTTGCCAACTGTCCTGTATTAGCTGGGACAACCCACATATGATTTACCTTAGGTATAAAACAAGCCCATCCTTTTTTTTTTCACTACATTCTGAGGAGATGTTCCTATACATCAGGGCACTTCAACTCCTGTCTTGGACTACCACTGTCCTGCAGAGAGGTGCAACTAATGAAATGCAAATGAACAAGCTAATCAAGGTCTTCAAGCTTACTTGAAAATTACAAGCAGGTGTGTTTGATTGGGGTCACAGCAAAAAGAAATACAATAAAATAAAATAAAGAGCCCTGCTATGCATGATCCTGGTGACTTCATGGTACTATTCAGTAAATGATGTCCTGGTCTTAATCTTTTATCCTACTATAAGGTGCTTCACCATGGGCCTTTGTGTGTAGTACAGCCACATCTTTAGTGATTCTCCCAGTTTGACATGAAGCCATATGGCAGCCGTGTCATCATGGATGTCTAATCCAGAATTGCAGTAAAAATTAAAAGGTGGTCTTGACACTTTCTCACAGCCAATGTCTTTGATGTAGATCCAGATCAGGAGGATTATTAAGTCAGTGTTCCTTGTGCTCCTGGAATACCACTTGACATCATCCATAGACTTTTGATGGCAGACACTAGATCCAGTCTTGTATCAATATCCACTCATGATGATCATCTG